>NC_142522.1:40948451-41053451 GCF_964205215.1 Stylophora pistillata
CCTTTAATGTATTAGTCAAGAGATGTTCTTCGCGATTACCATGATTTCGGTCTGTTTCAGTGTACATTAATTAAGTAATGTACAAAAATAAGAGTCCCTTTCTTTCCACTGGCGTCAAGCAGAAATTGTAAGTTGTAACTAAGTTGCCGTGGTACCTTGCCTTTCTCTCAAAGAGCCGTGCGTTGACACATCACATAGAATATTCAGTTTATCTGATTATACCTTTATCCCTTTAAGAGTTGCTAGTTGTTGAAACAATTTGATATCAAATGATCAAGAATCTTAGCATGAACACTAGCCATTCAACCGAGGGAAAAAGCAGTCTTTCATTGGGATGAATAAGGATACCTCGACGATATGATAATCCAGGTTATTGTTAAACTGATTTTTTTACACAAACGTTGAACTGCTGGGGAGAAAGCCGATGTAACCTCACCAGTCGGAGATGTAAAAAAAAAATTTTGCTACTAAACTAAAAAAAGCTTTATAGTCCTTTATGACAATAACTTCGTCTTGTATAGCTGTCACTAATTCTTGCTACTCTCAGCGTACACCTACAATTCCATACTTGACCACCAATCGATCGAGAGAAGAATTTGAATACTTTGATTAGAGACGACTGCGCCATACAATCGATAACAACCAAAACACATCTGGTCGGTAAGAAAGAAAAGACAGAAAACCCCCATGATCAGAAAACATTCATAATGAAGCTTATCCGGAAACAGCCGTTCGCAGAATTCGCAAGATGAAAATATAGAACAAAATAGACGAACTTAGAAATACTCACAAACATCTCGTGCGAGATCCAGTGTTGTAAAACAAGTACCAAACTAATCCCAGCAGCCAATCGCAACAAAGGAAATTGGCCCACGGAGCCGATGAAACCTCAAAGTGAAAATACAGTAAGCGAACTGCACGTAAACCGAAACAACGCGAGTGATGAAGCCGCGAGTTATTAGTTTTACATCATAAAAAGAAGTGTACGTTTTCTAGACACATTCAGTGCGAAGTAAGGGCTGGGTCGCATTAGAACGAATTCCAATATTTTCAAAATTTTCGCTACAAAAATGTCGTCATTTCTGAGTGAGGTGATGGTCGCATCAAATAAGTTTCAACCAAAACTTTGCTGACGGGCTGATAAGACAATCACAAACTCATCTTGCTCTTTAGAGAAACCAAAACATCTCGCGCGAATTAGTAGACAAGAAAGAATCGTAATTTCGCGGCTTTGGAGATTTTAGAAATTCGTTTTTTAGTCTCAGAAAAACAACATGGCAATTTTTGTTGTGTCTGCGCATTACCGCCTGATTTTTTGCATTTCAGTTTACGATGACGTAGAAACTAGGGAACGTAATCATTTTACGCTACTTGTTGACAAATATTCATTAACCGCAAACAAAATTAGCTCTAGGTCGACCCGGCCCTAAACAAACACCAACGTAACTCCGATTACTATAAACATTAAATTGAAAATTTGCCCAGTTGGACGAAACTCCTTAGTATTGGCTTCGCTGAGAAAAAAATTCCTTTTAACAAGTAATGAAGATTGTACTTTCTCTCTGTATGATAAATGTTTTATCCTAGTAAACAATTTCCCATCATATCCTATTGATAGTTGTGCAAGACGAAATTAATTAAAATGCCCTAGAGCTCCACAGATTTGTGTCGCTTACTGAACTAACACTAAATCATTGGGAAATTTGAAAAACATCTTCATCAACTAAAGAAAGGATTTCCCCAGTAAATACTTATACAGTAAAATGACCGCTTGGGAGCATCTTCCTATGGACCAAGCGCTATATAAATAAAAAAAATAAATAAGACTTAGTAAAGTAAAGAAACGAAACTCTTGGTCAAAGTTTAGAAGTTTATTTCGTGACATTCTATTTCATTCCATTTGGTTAAAAAGAAGAAAAAAAAACATTTTCTTTATTCTTCTAGTCAAGTTCTTCACTGTTATGGTCACACTGAAGCAGCTACTGGGTTGAAACGAACGGCGATGAAAGCCAAAAACCGTTGAAAGGATCAGTCGTTCTCCTTTCTGTTTGTTTACCTTAGAAAAAGGTTTCTTACGGTTCTGAAAATATGGTAGCCTAGTCCCTCAATCCAAGATAGTTGATGATCATAACTAATATATTTATTTTATAAGTGTAAAATGTTGATAAAAGAAGTCAATCTGAAGAAATCAAATTGACAGTAAAAGTAATTAAATTTGATCAAACGTCAACGCTTTGATTAATTTCGATTATTTTATTTTATAAAACTGTTCAAAATATTGAAGCCAAAGTCAAGCCTACAGATCTCAAAACAGCCGCACAAAAATCTTGACGGTGTTTGATAACTGAACGTCACATACATAACAAGAAAGATTTTCTCAGATTCTACACTTTATTCCCTAATGGCTACCAGTTTATTCAATGCATCCTGATAATTCTATTTGTGCGATAAATTGTTTTGTCGTGTACATATGCTTACGAAGGCCAATAATATACATATCTATTGTAACAAACTGTGAGTTAAGGTTTAATTATGGTTGATTTAAGACCATTCCTTCTGTCTCAGTTCTACTCTTCTAATCTTGCCACTGACTGTTTTGGGTAAGTTCTCCACAAACTCAATCTATAAGGTAATTCAGGAAATAAATACATTAAAAGATTTGTTTGATAAAGTATACCCCTTTTTCACGACTAAAATGCTAATCTCTTCTGTTAGTGTAAATTAGCCTTTCTGGCCTTGACAATATCTTTAAAAACAATGTAATTTATATTCAAAGCGAGACTTAGGGGTGATATGCATGCATGCAAACCAAAGGATAGCAATCATTTGTCCCGTTGTGGAAAGGTCTGTTTTCTCCAATATAATTTCCTCTTTTTGAGGAACATCACGAAGTCGTCCGACGGTTCTTTTTCAATAATCCTTACTACAATCCTAATTAAAATCCACCAACTCCAAAACCAATCCTTATAGTTTCTCAAAAGACCTACAACTGTCCGTCCTAATTCAACGCCCTATCTGAATTTCAGCAATTGGCAAGTCTTCAACATTTCACATGCTCGTCATTCAAAGTTGAATTCCAAGGAAAGCCAGTTTGAATTCATTTCTTCATTTCAAGATCGATCTAACCGTCGACAGATTACCTTTCTCGGATACTTGTAGGGTGCTGTTATTTCTTTCACATGGTCTTGTAATTCTTTGACCAATGATTCCTTGTCTCCAGTAAAACGAGGAGAGAGAATAACAAAAGCTTTCACGATCTTAACATAAAGGAAAAAAAAATTTTAATAAGGAAATTAATAAAAAAAATCCTCCCTGAAACTGACAATTTTAAGCTTTCATTTGGGCAGATTATTTAAAGACGTTTTCACAGAGTATATACTCTTCAATTTGATTAGCTCGGTTCTACAACGATAAAACATCAATAAGACAAAGCTAATTTTTTTAAGAGCACCACATTTCTAAAGTCTGCCAAGATACTCAGTTTTAAAACAATAACTTGTTTATTGGGGTTTCTATGCAGAGGGGGTCTGGGTGGGAATCAAAGCCAGCGAAATGCCTCTAACTGAAGATTTGGTACTAGTAAGTAAGAAACAAGGCCTTTATTCTTGTGTCTCCCTATCAAAGCCCATATCTCACCTCCCCCCTTAGGGTATCGGGACTACTAACAACCGCTGCCTCTGCGACTGCTTGGTGTTCTATCAAGGCGTTTTCAACCTCAAATGGACCTATTCGATAGCTGGAAAAATTTAAAAAAAAAAATGCACAAATAAACAAGCAGAAAACGAAAATTATAAAACGGAAAACAAAACAAAACAAAAAAAAAAACAAAAAAAAAAACAAAACAAATAAATAGGCGTCAACTAATTTCTAAATTCTTCTACCGTGTGAATGTAACTTGTACTTTTGCAAAATACCTCTGCGATCGATAAAAGATCAGACTGCTAACATCTTAACTTTGTAAACAGCAAATGGAGCGTGATGCTTCACGACTGTTCTTAGAAACTTGAAAGGTATCCGACGAGTTTCTTTGCCGAGACGAGACGAAACGCCGTGTCAAACCAGCCACGAGCTTTTATGTCACCGGTATTGACAATTTTTATTTCATTCTCTGATCATATTCGTTCGGAATTTTAGGACCGTAACGAGAAGTACGCTTCACAAACGGTATACCTTTTCTTCTTTTGTACTTTCTTCAACCGTGTTAATTTTGAAGTATCAATATCTTTCTCGGCATGGATTTAAAATCTGAAAATACTTTTATTTTATGCTTTATAGAATTTATAGAAAACAGATTTCCTTATCGCGGGCGAAATGATAAATCGATTGTTTTCACCTGATTTTGAATTCAACATTGAATGATTTTATTTATTTATTATTACCTTGAGTAAGGCAGAAAGTAGTTCAAAGTCTTTGTTGAAATCCTAATCAGGCTTAGTGTGAAAAAATTACCTCTTTGTAATTTAACTAGTAAAATCACCAAACTCATTTGCTCGTTTATCTACCTATTCTTTTCGAATCTTTTCCTGAGCTACCTTTTGCCTTCTTATTTATTTACTCGTTTATTATTGATGGAAACGAAAATGTTCAAACCACATTATCAGCTACCAACCCCGCTGAGAGTATGACGTCATCAGATCGACCAACGAAATAAAAGTATCCATCTTTGTCTTTGTAAGCTTTATCACCTGAAGTATAACGTTTATGATGTTATCAAAACTACAGATACAGTTAGACTAGGTTTACACTAGAGGAGAGTTTTCCAGATTCGTAAATGTTTCCGGATTCATCAATTTTGGAGTATTCGGATTCGTAGGCGTTTACACTGAAAGGATATTCGGATTCCTGACCGTTTACACACAACGACAACTCCGGGAACATTCGAAATGGAATGGTCACCAAGCCTAGTGTTGTTTCGTCGTTCGATCGACAAAGTGAAAATACCTCCGCCCAAAAAGGCTAGAGTAGATCCAGATGCCACTGAGGCAAATTTGAGCTGGACAGGTGCCAAGCCATCTAACGTAGTCGGCGATTAAGTGTGGCTGACGTTAATCTTCCTTGCAATAATAATTTGCGTTTCCTCATAAACACTGCGGTACACATGATAAAATTTATTGAGGAGGCAGTGTGGCTGAGTGGTTAGAGTGTCGGACTCGTAATCCGCCGCTCCCGGGTTCGAGTCCCACCCTGACCACTGGATTTGTTTCACGGTAGCCCCGAGTTCAGATCCTTGGCCACGCTTGTAAATAGCCAACTGGTTTGCCTCCGGCCGGTTGGGGTTCTTAATGATGTTGTGTTCAATTTAGACCATTTGTTTCATTTGTTTGCAAGGACCACAATGGAAACTACTGGTTCACCAGCAATTGTGTAATCCTATGAAAAGACTTTTTTTTTTTTTTTTTTTTTTTATCGCCTGAACCTGCAAGAAGATTAGACAACTGGAGACCTCCAGCAATGTTAGCACCAGATCCTCCATTTTGGTTTCACCGCAAACTCAATAGGTTGCAGGCGGAAAAAATATCCGGATTCGAGAAAAAAAGCGGGTACACGACATAACTTTCCGGATACAAAAGTTATCGGATTCAAAGTTCCCACTTTAAATTCCGGATTCAAAATCTCCGGAGACACGACCAAACCGGGGAGTTTTTATTTCGGATTCGTCCACTTTCGTGTAAACGGCAAAATCAATCCGGTACTAAAACGTGTCGGATTCATCACGAATCCGGAACAATATCCTCTAGTGTAAACCTAGTCTTAAGAACAAGATCCTCCGTTTTCAAGGTCCAAGGTATTTTAGTGATCTTGTAAAAATTTGAAGAAAGTAGAGGGGTTATACATCAAACGTCGACAAGGCCTGTGGTTCAGTTATAACATTTCATCAAAAAGCATCGGCTGTAATTTCATATTCAAGTTAAGTCACGGAATTCAGTGGACGTTGTGCATGCGTCTAAGGACCAAAAATTTACATGCAAGGTCACTTTTAATTTACCAGTCCAATAGAAATTGTCGTGGAACACAGCATTTGTTCGATCCGGATCATCCTGTGAATAAGAAAAAAAAAAAAAAACACCTGAGCCGACAGCCTGTTTCATTTTAGAGTGTTAAATCTATGGTACTTTGCAAAATTTTGACCCTTTAAATTTTAACCTTTAAATTGTTTTTCTGGATTAGCGATATTGTTGACCTCGGCAAAGAACACTGTCACATACAGGCCTGTTTTTTTGTTTTTCATGTTATTTTTTGTCAACTAAAATGCTAGAGAAGAAACAACTGCAAACACATAAAAATGAAAATTTGAAAGTTACCACATAGCGAGTAAAAAGTCCTATGGGTCTGTTTGGTGAGAGTTCCACAACAACTTCACCTTCCACTCCATCTTGGCATTCATTCCCTTTTTCATCCACAATCTGAAAAATTAGATTACTCAGTATGTCATACCGTAGTAACACAAATATTAACTTTAAATGAGTGACCTCTAACTGGAGAAATAGATCACTAATTCGAATTTTTAATTTACATTCGTTTAAAATTGTTATGTCCATAATGTTCGCTTAATAAAGTATATTCAAAATACAAGGCTAAAAGATTAGGAAAATATTATTAAAATGTTTAAACCAAACGTTTTTGGCTATTTGCCATCATGATGGCAAAGTGGAAAACGTTTGGTTTAAACATTTTAATAATTTTTTCCTAATCTTTTAGCGGCCTTGTATACAGAATATAAAATTGTTGCATTTTCTTGAATTTGTGTCTGTCTACTCACAGAGCTTCGAGCGGCTCGACGTTTTCTCCAAAGTTGTTATTTAACGACAGAAACTGTCTTAAAATGGTAATAAGACATAAAAAGGAAAGGACACCTTGTGCAGTAAAACACAACGGTTTAGTCAAATGTTTGTTCAAGTCATATGAAAATACTACAAATGTTTTAAGCATTACGTTCTCAGCAGAATGGAAAATCGACCTTGCCCTGTCGTAATTCAGAGTTTTATACCAAATAGTTCTATTCACTTATCATAATGCTTCGTGTTTTAGTAAGATAGGTGGTCCACCTGAGGATGTATGTTTCTCCAAAACGCTCAACTTAATAAATCCGTCTACTACTACCAGTGCCACTACAACACCTCCCTTCGTTAACATCACTACGTGTCGTCATCTAATGACCAACTTACTATGACGGACATAAAGTAACTGGAAAATTCACCAACCGTCAAGTTGTATCCTGGAGCAGGTTTACCCATGGATCCTGGCCGATTTTCGAGACAACGAAAGGTGCCGCACAGCAAGGTCTAAAGTTAAATAAAGAGATTTAGCAAATTTGATCGTTGATATATCAAGAAATCGCCAATTTGCTAGATTATGGTAATTCTAAGATCAAGGCTAACTACCTATATTCCTACACTATCCGTATGCAGCAGTTATAATTCGTGCCCTTAATATTTTGTGGTAGGTAGAGTGCCGACATGATTAATATGCAGTTTCGTGATACTATTTGCTGTCAAATAACATCACCAGAAAAAATCGTCTTATTTGCCGGGGAAACATGTTCGGAAATGCTATTTTTTGTACCTCATTAAAGACTAAACTGTTGTGAAAGCAAAGTTCAAAATTTATGGCATCTTCTTGTTTGACCTAACTTACAGTTTCAGTTTGACCATATCCTTCTCTTATCTCCAGCCCAGTCTGCTCTCGCCACTCAGTTACGACCTCAGGATTTAAAGGCTCTCCTGCGCTTAAACAATGCCTCAGTGACGGAAACTTGTATTTGCTAAGGTCCTCTTGGATCATCATTCGATATACAGTGGGGGCCGAGCAAAACGTGCTGATTGGATACTTTTGAAGCGCATCTAATATAGCTACGGGCTCAAAACGTGCCTTATGGTATACGAATACGCAGGCGCCTTGAGACCATGGGCCAAAAACGCTGCTGTAAGCAGATTTAGCCCAGCCCGTGTCAGAAAGGTTCCAATGGACATCCTCAGGAATGTTGTCCAACCAATATCTGTGTAGCAAAGCAAAGGTATTTTGAACTGAGCGATACTAATTTAAGTTACCGGTCAAAAATACAAGCTACTCGATAAATCATGTGTGCTAAAAAAAGTGTCAGTGAAAGTGAATACTGAAAGTTTACTTTTAAATTAAAACGAAACAGCTTTACCTAAGCTGGAAGGAGACGCTCACGACCTTTATCTTGTATTTTGCTCCGAAATTTAACCATCAACAGGCCGGCAGAAACGTCTTGTTTCAACCTTTTGTCTACTGACCTCTCTTTGGGTGTCTGTCGTTTCACTTTGCACAGAAATGATTAAGAAACCATAAAATTGACTTCCATGATAACCTGATACTACTCATTGACGTCACATCTCATTACCTTAGAAACCGTTTTCAAGACAACGTGAGAAAAAAGCGCAGTGTGCAGAGAAAATCCCCTTTAAATAATCAGAATAAGTCTTCAGGGCCCGAAAAGTTACCATGAAATTAGACTACGATCGAGCAGTCCCTTCGAAATCCGCCGCGCGAGTCCAAAAAAAATCCATGCGCCTGACTCACGGAGCTCCCGCGGCGCGTAAGTCAAAATTAGAGCTTTCAGCAGCGCGCTAACGCCCATTTTTTTTCTTCATGGAATTTTTTTCTACTCCCGCGGCGGAATTCGCCGAATGATGTGTGATTATAAGTCATGACTGCTTGATGAGACTTACTTTCCAGTAATAGCGTGCCCCAACCCACTACTAGCATGCGTGTGCTCTGCCATCTTTGGGAGTCCTGTCGTTCCACTTGTGAAAAACAATGTCATTGGTTCGCTGCTCAGTGTTTCTTCGCACTGAAAAACATTTACAGTTGAGTCCGCCCTGACTAGTATCTCGTGTTTATACACAAAGAATTCGCATGGAGAAGTACATACAACGGCGGTACCTTTACTGAGTCGAAGAGCAAACGCTAAAAGTAGTATCGTAGTATATCTACAATAAATAAAAATTGACCAGTCGATGAGACAACAACAAACTGTAGGAAATAAGAGTACTTGCTTTATGCTCATTCGAGGCCTGTGCGTATAGTTCTTGGAAAGGAAGCCAACCTCTCCTAAGTACAAAAAAAATGCTTAAGTCAAGAGAGCCTTGGGTATTTTTTGATACAATGACACAAAGAAAGGACTATATATATTTACTTGTCTGGACTCTTTTCATCTTCTTTCACCAGTAACTTTGATTTCAAATATGGTGAACAATTGGCAACCTACAATGAAAGTAAAAAGCTGTCAACAGCTCAATAGACAAATTGAATGCAACTCCAACTCATTTCAGATCTGGTTGATCTTTTACCGACCATTTTTTACATAATGCTATCATTCAACACCAAGGACCTCAAGAATGTTTTTTTAACTTGTTGCACTGATTTTCCTGATTCACCTATATCTAAATGCTTTTTCCGACGGATTGCTCATAACTGCAAGCAAGTTCAACTTTTAATTCCACAGACTACCCGGACTCTCTCACAAAAGTAATCATGTGTGCTTTAAATTTCAACACATTTGGTAACAACGTTACTGAAAATATACGACTCTGCCAAGAAGTTGAAACGGGTTCTGTTTGGTCCCTTCGAAGCAGTAAGTAGTTTATACGGTGGCCCAAAAGTGTCACGGCAATTTCAATTTGGCCACGGCAATTTCAACTTGGCCACGGCAAATTTCAATTTAGCCACGGCAATTTCAACTTGGCCACGGCAATTTCAAGTTAGCCTCGGCAATTTCAACTTGGCCACGGCAAATTTCAATTTGACCACGGCAATTTCAATTTACTCACGGCAATTTCAGTTTGCTCACGGCAGTTTCAATTTACTCACAGCAATTTCAATTTCTATTACTCGAGCAATAAGCCCCAAGTGCATTGTAGGTTATTTCTCATAAGACAGCACTTCGAGTGAGCAGGCGAAGCCAATTTTCCTAGGTGGGAAAGTTTTGTGATCCAACGCTGGAAGATGTTTTGCGGAAATTGTGGCGCATCTGTTATGTCAACAATGGCGTTTCTTAAAAGCTGGGGATTAAACTCCACCATATTTCGATGTAACTTGTACTGTTTAAGCTTTCTCTTGAGTGTACCAAAGTTTATTGTTATGTTGTAGTGTTTCCGTAACATGTAGAGAATTTCCTGATACTCATAACCCTTAAAAAACAAGGATTCTAAAGTCACTCTTAGGTTTACCGCCAATTTAAACCGCTACAAGTTTTACGCGCAAGTTCTACTGGGATTTTTCAGTAATTCCGCTGACATGTGGTCATATTAAAATTGAAACTGCCATGAGCAAATTGAAATAGCCGTGAGTAAATTGAAACTGCCGTGAGCAAATTGAAATTGCCGTGAGTAAATTGAAACTGCCGTGAGCAAATTGAAATTGCCGTGAGTAAATTGAAACTTCCGTGAGCAAATTGAAATTGCCGTGAGTAAATTGAAACTGCCGTGAGTAAATTGGAATTGCCGTGAGTAAATTGAAATTGAAATTGCCGTGGCCAAATTGAAATTTGCCGTGGCCAAGTTGAAATTGCCGTGGTTAAATTGAAATTGTCGTGGCCAAATTGAAATTGCCGTGGCCACGTTGATTTTGCCGAGAGCAAATTGAAATTACCGCGGCCAAGTTGAAATTGCCGTCGCCAAGTTGAAATTGCCGTGGCCAAATTGAAATTGCCGTGACACTTTTGGGCCTCCGTAAGTTTATGATATTCAAAGCTAGTTTTTTATTCCCTTTCTCCTCGCAAAATAATCATTTTAGTACTCTTAATTAGCATAAAGAGAAAAAAAGGGTTTTCGCGTTTTTCAGCAGTCTAGTCGCCAGAACACGCTTCTCCGAAATGAATGTACCAAGGCCCCTTAGGATATCAGTCTGATGGCTGATTGGGCCACCCCGGTTAAAGAAAGTTCATATCACCCAAATACCTTACCTCATCAACAAACATAGCACTTTCCGGGTCTGCAATGATGCAAGTCGCTTTAGAGGTAAGCAGCCGTGACTCGATGTCTTTAGCTCGTAACTGAGTCGATCCGGGACTGATTACATTTCCTGACAACAGTAACCCAACGTATCAATAAGTGGTCTTCCAACAGTAATCGCTCGTTAAGATGTCACGCAACAGCATAACGCGACAAATTGAAGAAAACAAATAAGCTAGACAATTGAATCTACGAGCTTGTTATCATTTTTGTGTGGCTTACACAAATTGTATAGCCATGTTATGGCACGATCGGATTTAATTATTTATTTATTTATTTACTCATTTATTTATCTGTCCACGAATGTCACGTGGTCTAGTGTCGTAAGGCGTGCTATTCTGAGTCAGCCATCTTGATCTCGAGTATTTTTTTTTCAGGTGACCGTTTGACGAGTTAGTTCTCCTCACACAAGCCAACGCACCCAGATCCGGCTTGTTTTATAACTGCAGCTTGTGCAAGAGCTTTTACGTTCTTAAAAGACAACATTTAACAGCTTGAATCTTCGGTACGAGTTGTACTACACTGAAAGGAGTCATTGCACTCTCGCAAGCCAACAACTAGCAGTTTAATCTATCGATGCGGGTTGCACCGCTGAGTCTCTAAAAGAGTTTGGAAGTGTTTGAAACTGCCTGAAGCCTCCTGGAAGGTCCATAAAGTGAAATTAGTTGTCTTGTAGTTGCATTCTCCATGCATAGTTGAGCCTTTCGATTGTGTAGATCACACTATCCTTGCTGAAAAACTCAAGGGAGTTGGAATAATGGGTAGTATGTGGAATTGGATCAATGATTACCTCTCCGACCGTGTGCCAAGGACCCAAGTCAATGGCATAATATAAGATCGGATCTAAGACCTGTTGAAGTTGGAGTACCCCAAGGGTCTGTATTAGGCCCCAGACTCTTTGCAACTTATGTTAATGACTTACCGGATCATGTCCACAGAGGGGAGTTATATGTATGCGGACGATACAACAATCTATCTAATAGGTGACACTGTTCTTGAGATTGTTCCAGTTTTACAAGAGGTTCTTAACCAGGTGTATACCTGGTGCCTTAAGAATAGACTGATAATTCACAAGGGTAAATCTGAGGCATGATTTTGTGCATTAGACCCTTCAATGGTCCTTTGGAACCTCTGAAGTTGGGCGAGGATTTTATCTGGTACATATCCTCTACTGTGTGTCTCGGGATTATCATCGCTGACAAACTGTCTTGGTCTCAGCATATTAAATCAATTTGTGTGTCATTCAATAACAAAGTTAAAATACTGAGACATAAGTTTTCTACCCAAATCTATGTTAGCAACTCTGTATTTTAAGACTTTAATCCCAAGTGTCCTCTGTGGGGTTGTGGTCTGGGGCTCTGGCTCCAAATTTAAAAATTAGCATTGATACATATCAGAGCTGCTAGACAAATTCATAAGTTGCCAAAGGACATTAAAGGTTAGGGGTGGATGCCTCTTGAATATTTTTATAAATTTTGTATTTTAATTGTTACTCACAAGGCTTTTTATAATTTAGGTTTAGAGGAAATAAATTCATTAGTTGTTACATAGGAGCTGTTAAGAGCTATAATCTTAGGAAAACTTTAAATATTTTAGTTAATAAGCCAAACACTGAGCTCGATCGTAATTCTTTTGTACACAGGGCTGCAATTGCCTGGAATTCCCTGTCTGACAGTGTAAGATCTTTTTCTAAATCAACAGGTTTTAAAAGTCAACTGAAGCAGTTAACACATAATGTTATGAATATCACTTTTGGAAAAGGTAGTTCTGTAGTTTATAAAAAGAATTCAGACTTTTATTATTATTGATACATATGTGATTATTTATCTTATAATCTAATGTATAATACATTATCATGTGTTTTATTTTATTGTTGATTTATTGCAGTAGGTCCACATCAGCTGTAAAGTTGTCTTATTCCCCTTTTGACCTGCTTTACTAAATAAAGTTATGTTTGTGTATAGGTATGTATGTATGAATTCACGGAGGCATATTTTAAAACGACAAAAGTAGGTATGGGAATCTCGATTGTACAATACTGGTCAAGGATTGGCTTTAATGACAATTTTGTGAAAACAAAGGATATCTTATCCCGTTTTAAGGATCATCATTGAAGTTTAATGCTTATGATGCTCTATTTAAATGTATTTTACTTGCCAGTATTGAAACAAGTTTTTGGATAACACAAAATGTGGAATGATGTGATGTTTTGGTTTTCACTAAAGAATTTCTACGATGCTTATATTCAATTGCTTATAGGAGCCTAGTAGTTTAATGTTACAACTGAAATATGATTATTATTATTAATATGTTTTCCAGAATTGTAATGTCAAGAATTGTTCAGACCTTAACATTTCTTAACTTCCTGTAAGCTTGACAGTCTTCTAAATTCTCGTCATAATGGGCATTGATATTTAAACTTGGTAACAATACATGACTTGTGTATTAGGCTTTTATTTGGTACACTACAACTCCTTTTCAGTAACTTGTTCGGTTTTGTTTCATTCACAACACTGATATACATGAAAAATTACACTCTTGATTGGCTGAAAACAGCTAGGTGTCTTTTTCATCACTAGAGCAAAAGTAATTACTCAAGTACAAATGTAAACTACTAGTAGCCTCAGCAACAATAGATCACACAAAGTAGGTTGTCCTGATTGATACACATAGTATCTGACCGAAATAAACAAAAGCTTGAATTTTTTTTTTTTTGGTATATTGATAGAAACTGACAAAAGTGCATTCCTGAGTAAGATTTCAGCTGAAGGACAAATTTTGATAGCATGTCAAATTGACCATTTACATGATGATGTCAAGTGCACCTTTTCATTTCATGTCTCCACCGACATAGCTTGAATTTGGAAAGCACACTGGCATGAAATAACAATATCAATGATAAGAAAACTTGGAAGACTCTGGTACTTTAAATCATGATACCATCATGTGCTTGCCTGCACACTGAACTCTGTTGTGTTTAAGTTATGTCTGATTACTGTTCCTGAAATCTATTATGGTGACACCTATCTCTATTGAACTTTCTGTTGAATAAAACCTCCAGGTCAAAGTGTTAATCTTAATGGGTTAAAAGTGATTAGCAGTTTAAATGTAATGTTACTTCAGAGTACTACCTAACATATGATTCATTAAAATAGCTAGTGCTTGTGTTTTCATCTTGTAAATATCTTAGGTAGTACTCTGAAGTAACATTACATTTAAACTGCTAATCACTTTTAACCCATTAAGATTCACACTTTGACCTGGAGGTTTTATTCAACAGGAGGTTCAATAGAGATAGGTGTCACCATAATAGATTTCAGGAACAGTAATCAGACATAACTTAAACACAACAGAGTTATATGTGCAGGCAAGCGCATGATGGTATCATGATTTAAAGTACCAGAATCTTTCAAGTCTTCTTATTATTGATATTGTTATTTCAAAAATGCACCTCTCTTTTTTCCCTAGATTCTTCCATTTGCAACCCCATATCCACCTACCTCTACTAAATTTTTCTGTGTTCTTTATTGAAAATACAGTCCCACAAAATCCAAATACAATAATTAGAGTAAACATTTTGCTCTCAACCAACTGAAAATAGAATTTTGTGCCCTAATGGATAATAGAAACCTACACTCAGCATTGTGTTACTTTACATGTATGTATTGTCCAACATTCAAACCAAATCAAGCTCCCAATGGGTTCTAGTGTAGTTTTCATCATTTCCCGAATGTTTCAGCCTTCTGGAAAATTCTGTCCTCGTGTACTGGTACACAAAATACCAAAAATATTCAAATGAAACGCTTCCCTAGAGTTAATTTCACATCACTTGCCTTGGAAAAGACAATCAACCTAGGTCTATAAACTTCAGAACTCAATTCCACTTTGTTATGTAAACATAATCATGACTGGATCTATTAGGCCACTACGGGAGATGATCCTGACCCTTCTTTTAGTTGCTAAAATCTTCAGGTTACATGTGTAACCTTTGTTGTCAAAGTGAGGCCTCGATCCTTTACAAAGTTTGCCCATTAACCCTCATCTTGAAAATGAACCTTTCAAGACTATTGTATGCCAGTTATCTTATTTTATCGATGAACAGGAACAATATTGAAAACTGTCTAACTTAATCAGATATTAGCTCTTCTAATAGAAACTCAATAACACATCAGACACTAGAAAGCAGCTCAATTTCGTAAGCTACACATGTACGCATTACGGACCTATTTTTCCTAGAGGGGGTGCGAGAATTAATTCAAAAGACAACAAAACAAAGATGACATGTAAGATTGCAACTAGAAAGCCTTTTGGCTTCCATCTAATGAACTGCTACAAGGCTGTTAAGAAATTTCAAATGTTAGACAAAGTTAAAAGAACGAAGGGTAGTTAGGAATTCTGAGGATCTGCATGCGCATCTGATTGTACCCTCAATCTCCAGACAAAGACACAGAGAATAACCGGGACACAATTTTAAGGCAGAGTGTCACTGAAAAATCTTAGTGGTGACCGAGTGATGATATTTCAAAAAAGTATTCCAGTTTTTACCTGTCCTCAGGCAAGCGATGTTAATGAGCCACCATTCTGGAAGTCTCGGCAAAATGACCATGACACGGTCTCCCCTCTGAACTTCACATGCACCCGCTAGAACATTTGCAGTCCTTGAAAATAACAAAGAAAGTACATGTAGTTATTTCCTTTCACAACATCAGCGAAGGGGACCACTAAAATTTTGGAAATAAAAATTGCCAATGAAAAATCTACTCTCTGGGATCAGCTGTTCACTGCGTGATCCACACTTAACTTGCTGCTCCTACAGCTGTAATAGCCTCAGTACCAGAGATTACAGGCTAATTTAAAGCGGCGCATTAATTGAGTGAGTCTTAAATTTGATAATGTTCACCTTCTGCTGTTTTCGGTAAGTTGCTGGAATGACCATTTTATTTGTTTTCCTTTATCATCGACCCACCAGAAGGCCGGATTCTTTTCTGTCCGTTCTCCAGTCTAAGAAAGAATTCAGTCAAAGAAAAAAGCATGAATAAGAAAGTTTCTTGTTATGCTTGTTCAGTTAGCTCAGTTGGTGGAGCTGGAACACTGCGCCGGTATCGAAAAGGTCAAGGGTTAAAATCCCGTGCGGGCCTGAATTTTTTTTCAGGCCTTATTTTCACTTCTACATAAATAGTGTTCATTACTACGAGAATCGCTTTCATGCAAGAAAGTTCCTGATCGCTATTATTCATCATTCTAAGGTCAAGAATTATAAAGAAGCTTTCAAACATCATTTGACACGTAGTTCTACGTTTGAAAGGTGAGTATTTTAAG
The DNA here is from genome assembly GCF_964205215.1 of Stylophora pistillata. Lineage (NCBI taxonomy): Eukaryota > Metazoa > Cnidaria > Anthozoa > Scleractinia > Pocilloporidae > Stylophora > Stylophora pistillata. Next base: position 40,964,747 of record NC_142522.1, read on the forward strand.
TACAAGACGGATCATCTTTCCTTCATGTAAGCGTAGACAGCATAACAAGTAATTTCATTATGTAAATTCCCATGCTCACTAAATCAAGAATGAATGCACAACGATCAGTTCTAAGACAATGTTGATGTCACGCAAAATCCACAAAAGGGAACTTCACCTATTAATTTTTGTTACAAAATCAAGCTAAGTGATCTTTGGTTTCACGGTACGAAACTAACCTTTTTGTTACATTCTCAAGCTCCCTTGTGATTACCATTGGATATCAAAACTATGGAGGCATTTTTTTAACGCTTGCCGTGATTTGAATCTTCTCTCGAATCATTAAAAATTCCCTTGCATACATACATACATATACTTTATTTCAACTCGAATTTTCAGAGTAGCTCTATTGAGCTAATATCTAATATCTTCCCTTGAGTACAGCAAAATGCACAACAACTTAACCCGTGCACTGAAACGATCAAGCGTCTAACCACCGTGACAATTTAGAGTGTAATGACCTGGTTTGAGACTAATGCCTTTTCCTTTTGCGCCCAATCATCAAGAACATTGGCAAAGTTGAAGTACTCTGGAACCCTGATGTGAAATTCTCTCCGCTCCTTCTCGTAGTCGGTGAATCCAACTTTGGAATCGAATACTGGTGGTGTTGTTAAGTGAACATGTCCAGAATTCCACCGCGAAAAGATGCATTTAATTGCTGCAACTGATCCACGGTGTATCCTAGATGATCTTCCTAACTGGTAACGAAATCTAAGCGCTGAGGCTAAATAAACTAGCCGCATTTCGTTCGCCACCAAGGTGATGGCCGAGTTGGACTGCGTTACAAATTTCCGGAATCAATGAAATTTGTGCTGATTAATCGGTCAATGGAGCCTGGGCCGACCTCTTCACAGAGCGAATGACGAAAGGGCTAACGCTCGAAAAGTCAGCTTTGAAACACAAGAGACGTCTAAAAGGTGGCCAAAATTACATTATCGACTCAGTTGACAAAACCCAAATGACCTTGTTTCTCCCACCGACGTAGCACCACAGTTTCTTTAGAAACTTGCCCCCTTTATTCATTAGACCTTTTCACGGCTTGCTTTAAGAAAGGGGTCAGTGGGTCAAGCGATTCGCCCGTGCAATTCAGCCATTTGTCAAGGATAACATATTCATATGCAATTGTGTAACTTTGGCAATGAACGGTCCACATATGAATGCCATTCTGTTTGAATTGGCTATCAAAGGCGGTAAATGAACGGTGAAGCTGCGGAAGGTGTATTTTGACAATTCAACACATCAAGAACAAACTTCATTCAGCCATGAGATACTTTATTTGACTAGGAGTAAAAACGTCCCTGTATGCGCTTTAAGGTCGGTTTTTTGCCTACTGGGGTTGGAATTAGACAAAGCTTTCAGTGTCGAGCACGAGACCATGATTGGTGGTTATCAAGTCAGTCGTTACCTCTTACCCACCGAGACACGGTTAAATTCGTAAAAAAAGCGGGTTGTGCTGTTACTGTAGGTCAGCTGTTTGAAAAATACTAGAGACCCAAAAGCTGCCATAGTTGTTCAGCAGGTATCTCCACATACTAAGACTTGGCCCCTATCTTTGGATCTATTCCTCCTCTATGCATAAAATTTGGTCTCGATGGGAACAGTTAGTTTCGTATTCCTGAGAGTATCACCGTTAATTTCGCTGTGACGCTCCGCGGGAAACACGAGACCAGAATTTAAGACTGTAGTGTAAAGCACGAGGATTTGAGAGGTTTTACAAGTTGTGACCTAAATGATTTTCTTAGTGGATTCCGGTTTTCTTTGACGTCGAAGGTCTTTGATCTGGTGACGTAAAGTTGGCATGACTCAGGGCTTTTAGTCTCTAATGAACCATTGTTTCTTGACGTTTTTTGAAGTCTCCTGGTGTCAGCTACCATGCTTCTTAGAGTATTCATCGATAGATTGCCTCACTTTTTTAACTGTCCGTTCCACTAGCCTCATAAATTCACGCACATCAAACGCGTAGTTCCTAAACTTGGGATGATCACTGTATTGCGGATGTAGTTCCTAAAAAAAAAAACTAAAATATTTCAATTTGGCACAGGAGTTGACATGTTTTTCCTAAGTTTACGCTCCGGCTTTCGCGTACTGTTATAACTTCACCATAAACATTTCAGAATGAGAGAAATGGAACTGGCCTCTATCAGAAAAGTCTATCAGTTTCAGCTGTTGAGTAGGAATACAAGAGAGACACTCAATTTAAACAGACAAGAGTATACGAAAATAATTCTGCAAACCAGAGATCAAAAGGAGACAAATTTCAAAAATCGTGGGTGCTTGTTACCTCAGTATGCTCAACAACTTTGTCCTCGTTTTCCCAAGTGGTATAAGAGACTCCCCTGAAAAAGAAAAAGTTCAGAGAGAGAAAAATTTGAAGTTCAAGTTAGTACTCTATAGCTCTCTGGGAATCCCAGGGTGCAGGGTTGTCATTAGAAAATGTAATAGGTGTCTGATCTAAACTGAGTAGGCGGCTGAAGTAAATTGTGCTTGCAGAGCAAGCACAGCGTGTTGCTACGCAACACGCCTCACTATGGGGCCCGGGGGCATGCTCCCCCGTAAAATTTTGAAATGCGAAACTCTCTGTGACGTATTTTCCAGCATTCTGGGGCATATTTAAGTAGCATTTTTAGCCAGACCTTGATGTTAAAATCAGTTCAAAAATGTGTACAAACGTGGAAAGTTTCTTCCCTTAATTCCACCACTTTCTTTTTCTGATGAAACGTTGGTGTTCTCAGTCACAATTTTTAGAAGCCATAAATGAATGAAGATTCGTTTTCTTCATGAACTTCTTCCACAACGAAAATGCTTCAGCCTTCTATTCTCATAACGTTTTCTTTCATTGCGTTTTTGTCTTACTTTGTTTTTGTTTCTGTTTTTGTTTTTGTTTTTTTTGTCCATTGAATCTGGTTTACAAATTTGGTTCATCGTGTTACAATTCAATTCCCCCTTTTTCGCTGTAAAAACCCCCTGGATTCAAGCTCCACTTCCGAATTTAAAATAGGCGTATGTTTTGTCTATCAAAGTATTTCCTCTTATCTCTAAACATCACAACTGATAAACATCTGGAAATCACCCGCCGAATGCACCGAGCTTTGCAAATCACGATGACATGAAACATTTGACCTTTTTAATCGATAACAAGTACTCGAAAAGGTCCATAAATTTTAAGAAAGTTAAATTGTAGGTATTTTAATTCAACTGATTTGGTGAACAACTGCTAACGTCGCGAAATCTTAAAAAAAAAAAAAAAAAACAATCTGGCGGCAACTTTTACGGCAACTTTGACGGCCACTTATGGTTGGAACGAAATTTACAATGATCGAAGAACTTTGTCGAAATCGTAAACAAAATGACGAAATTTTCCTTCAAAATGTCTCTGTCGGATAACGTAAAACATGTTCTTTTCTGCGAGTCTAAAGAAGCAATTAATGAGAGTCTAGCTGTCCCGAACTCGAGAGAACATCTTTCTGTGATTATTTAGCGTTACAGCGGTACGTGTTTACGGCAAATTAAGGCGAATCTTCCTGCCTGTGTAATTATTTAGAGTGGAATGAACACAACTGATTCAGCAAGGTGAAATAGATCTTGATAAACTTCCTTTTCCAACCCTCTTAAAGCTCTTTTGAAAGTATGTCGTTGATGGGCAATAATTTGCCATTATATTTAAATGAGATATATCTGTGTTATTAAATGCTTGGGTGAGCTTCGTAATTATGATATTTGACAGCAATCGAAACTCCTTCTTGCCTTGGTGGCCCGGTCTCGTTTTCGCTAGATTTCGTCTTCTTCGATTGACCTGAAAAGTAATCTTGAAGAGGTCGCTTTCTTCGCTGGCCATCCATTTTCGATTTTCGAAGCATCAACGCACGTGTGAATTGCGATCAGTTTCGTGCTTCGCGAAGTCACGCATTTCATGTTACTCGTTAGTTAGCTGTACCTGATAGTTTTTGTACAGTATTTCCTGTACAGGTTTTTAGGTTTTTCTGTCTTCCATAACATCAGGAGTATACAAGAGAATGATCACTAAACTAAGCTTCAGATTTACAAAAAGAAAGATTTATTGGGAAGACAGATCTCAATATTACAAAAATTCCTTCGCTCCGACGAAGGGCTAACGCTCGAAACTTCAGCTTTTGTAATCGTTACGGTGGCCAATTTACCATTTCAACTTTGTGGATATATCCAAATTATTACAAAAATTCTGCTTCACAAAGTAGCCGGCGCAAAATGGTCTGACAGCCGGCGGATTTCCGCCGCCTACCGGCTTCTAATGACAACCCTGAGGGTGAGAAGAAAACCATCATGTAAAGCATTGCACCACCAAAGGGGGGATATTGAAGGCCATTCCATGAAAAAAAAAAAAAAAAAAAAGTGACAAAAGGAACTCTTTGTACCTGAGTCGAGCTAAATCTCGGTAACAATTCACATCACCACAGTTGTAACTAGAAGAAGAAGAAAAAAAAAAAAACCCAATGAATACCACTGGAATGTTCTGTGCCGACTGAACTAAATTTAAAGACAACCATTATACTGAAAACAGAGGAAATCCAGACAGCCTTAGAATATCCTTGGGGGATTCCTCCCGGTTAGCTCAATGGATAGAGCGCTGGACTGTTGTGCGGGAGGTCGAGGGTTCGAGCCCCGGCCGGACCAACACTCATGGTCTTAAAATAATTGAGAAGAATTTTGCTACCTTTCTATAGCATCAAGAAATGGTTAGATATTCTAGTCTTCTCGGATAGGGACGAATAAATGGAGGTCCCGTCTCCTGTAGGGTTAAGGGAAGGAGACGTTAATTTCCCACGCACGAGATTACTGTGTGATGGATGTCCTCCCCTGGGGTGGGATGAGTGGGTTTACTGGGCCCGCAGTAATTTGGCGCAAGCTGTTGCGCTGTCCCTGCCGGTTGGCGAAGCGATCAAATAAATAAAATGAATAAATAAATAAATTTTCACTTGATTTTTAAAAGTAGTCCGAGATTTTGGTTTTGTATTAATTCAGTCTGTGATTGGTCTACAAAACTCGCGCTATCCTCCTAACTAATCCGACGCATAACGAAAACCAATCGTGACTTGGTCGCCCTTGGATGGTAATGATGAAGTAACACTTCGTTATGTTTGGCCGGTGTGATAAGCTTGTTTTTGGTTTTTCGCCAATCAATTCAAAACTACTCAAATTTATACGGTACATTACTTACAGCTCAAAGAGATTAGCCCAGTCCGGGAGAAAAAGGGTGTGAGAAAGACCAGCACCGTGCATTCCAATAAATAGATCTGTGTTATGGCTCCGCTAAACACACACAGGAAAAATTATAAAGAGAGAGAAGTTGTTATTGCTAGCACGAGTACTTCTTTTATTTCAAACAACAAAATTGTGTAAGTGTCATTTATGTTTGTATTCATTGGAAGGAAAAAAATGCTCCTGACAAAGACGCATGTAATGAAATTACATTTCTGGTCAAATGTTTTTATAGGGAAAAATATGTTGTATTGCTACAAACAAATTAACAAACCAACAACAGGTAAAAGCCAACAAACCAACCAACAAGTAAACATTTATGTTCACAATTAAACATCATGAAAACTTACTTTTAGTTGTTCAATGAAAGGGATATCCCTGTAAAAAAAGGGAAGGTGAATGTGCTCAGCAAAAAAGAGTAGTTTCCGAGACAATATTTCATTCTGTAAGTTGCTATGCTTTTAATGGTCTCCTTCACTGAAAGTTTCAACTTCCAAAACTCCCTTGCAGTATAGACAGTACACTTTCCCTTCATTTTAAAGCAAGAATGTAAAACAACAATTTCTAAGATGTGATCTTTTGTTTTCAAACTCATGCAGCTGAATTTGTTTGGCTTAGTATTGAGTTTTATTTTAATTTACAGTGAAACCGAAGAATTGGAACCAGATAATTATGTAAAATCAAGAGAAAAAACAAAGCACCAACAAATCACACAATTGAGTAATACCAAGAATATTTTGAAACATTCAGCTTCACTCCAGGGTATGTATCCAAAGCATGAGTAATCTACCAAAACAAAGAGTATGAATTCAAATTAAAAAAAAAAATTATTGACAACACTGCACTCTTTCAGAGTCACATTTCTATATTTCATAAGCAAATCTACCTTTAAAATAACTTTGAGCTATACCCTCTCAAATATGCAATTTGGACAATGAATAGAGGGAAAAATGATTTTTTTTCAGTCAGACATACATGAAAACAGAAAATCCAAGTGCTTTAGATAGAAATGAAACCTATCACCATGTAACTACTGTCACCAAGACCTACCACTGTTTTGCATTTAAAATTCTTAAAGCAGGACATACATGGATGTAGCAATCTAAAATCCATAAAATACTTTCCTTTGGGATAAAAACCTAACAACTGGCTACCTCTGTTAATTAATCATAAAAGTCCATAAATCCAAAAGTAAAGGAAAAGAAAATTAAAGTCACCTCATTCTCATTCAAGATTTTTCTAAACTTTGTCCCTCTGGATAGCAATGTTATACGAATTGGTTCACTGCTGTTCTGAAAATAAAGATACTTATCTAGAATCACCTTGAAATATATCAATTTTTTAGTATTACAATCAGTCGGTCTAAGTAAGTCTTATGAGCCTAGTGTCTCATTATTGCGGGAGCTTAAAACTCTTGTGTCTAAAGTATGAAGCATCGACAGAAGGGTAATATCGATTGGCTGTTGGCCCATCAGAGGCAGCCCTGACAGTTGGGTGGTGACCATGCAAAGATGCACTGTGAGAGTGCCAGCTGCAGCCTAAGATTGTAACACAATTTGAACCATGCAGGGTTTGAACATTGATCATGAACTGACATGACCAGTGGGCGGAGACCAGCATACAATTGGTCAGATGGTAAACCAAACTTAAGACATGTAAATGTATAAAGTGCAAAATAACAACATACATGTAATTTGGTTTTATCAACTGAGTTTATAATATAAATTGGCCATTTTGCTCTGATGAAGGGCTAATTCTCGAAATGTCAGCTTAGAAACTCATTACAGTGGCCAATTTACATTTATCAACTCAGTTAATAAAGTCAAATTATATTTGAACAGTTGTTATACTGCCCCACTGACATGTACAGCACCTCAGTTTCTTTAGAAACAAATTACACCATTTATTAATGAGCAAAATATGCTTGCACAAAATCAAACACCAACAAAAAGATCACATTATGGTGCAAAGTACTTCTTATACCTGTTAGAAATATTCAGTAATAACACTGAAGTGCAGTTGTAAAACACAGTTTTCACCTGCAAGTTCCGCTCCTGGATGATGCCAAGTCTTCCCATGACATGTTCAGAAAATGCTTTGAAAAGACCACTTTTAGAACAACCTGGAGTCTGGAAAAATTAAAGACTGCTTTATTATTATTTGTAGAACTGAAACAACTGGTCAAAGAGGACTCTACATTTAAATAAAATTCGGAGCAAGGGCTCGACAATTACTGTCAGTAGCCAACTAGCCACAGACTAATAGAAATTCAGTTTTGGCTGGTGGTTTTCGATTTCCACCGGCCAGTTTGGCTAGTAGACAAACTGAAATTATTGTAACATCTAAGCTGTCACTAGGAACTTGGCTAGTAAGTTTAAAAGTTAGTGTCAAGCCCTGAGAGCTAGTAGATCCTCGATAACTGGTCTCTCTACCCTATAAAAACAAGGCAAACTTCAGCTTACTCATGTTTGGTTCCAAGGCTTAGCAGCAATAAGCATTTGATAGTGAAATAGACTGTTGTAAGTTCCAATGTAACATAAAAAGAACACATAGTATTAAACACCTGAAGAAGAAGAAAAAAACTCACCAGAGGTGTGTTGTAGTACAGTCCAAACACCATTCTTGGCAGAAGGGCAAAGATGGCTTCTTTAAAACACACCTATACAGACACAAATTAAAGTAAATATTAAAAAACACATGTGTCACAGGAATACTCAGGTAAACTTCTAATAGTTATAATTATAGCAAATGAAATTATAATAAAAAAAATTACCCTCTTGTTTTCATATTCCTTTCCAAGATAGAGGACAGGGTGTGATGTAAACACTTTCCATGTTACTCCAAAGTTCCCCAAACTTCGTCTTGCATGCTAGATAAAAAAAAAAATCAATTTCCAAAGAAATAAGGTGACAACTTGAGTACAGACAAAAGATGTAGGACAGGAGGAAACTAAGGAACATTTCCATTTACTATGAAACTGAGAAAACTGTGAAGCATGTCAAGAAAACAAAACTAAACTGTAATATAAGCAGTAAAGGCAATTGGTCTGTGGTTAATGGTGGTTTAAATGCAATTGCATGGTCCGAAAAAATAAGAAAGGGTCAAAATGTTGAAGGTGTCAATGGCTCTCTGAGTATGGCTGTCATAACACTGACTTTAATTTCTTATCAAAGATACTGATGATTTGAAAGGTTTTTTTGCACTTACAGCTTAACAAAACATGCATAGTAAAGGAAAAAGCATCTCTGTATAAGTACATAATTAGCTGCATAGTTTAACTGCCTACACTTATATTCTCTACATCCTTTAGCTTTACTTTGCACGATGATGATACCCTGTGAAATGATAGCTCTGACTAATGCACCCAAAACCTAGTGAAACCATTAATCCTTGAATGGAATATAGCACTGTTGGATGCAGTTAAACCTCTGTTAAGCAGTCACACACAGGAATAGTAGGGTGACCTGACAGTACAGGTTGATCGCTAAATACAAATCAGAAGATTATACAGGTCAAATACTATAAAAAAAAAGCCATTTTGTCCTAACAGTCCTATAAAGAAAGATAATCTGCAATACATTCTGGACAATTTAACTCAAAGTGCTATTATAATTTACTGACTTTAGGAGAGTAAACATGGAATAAATTTGACTGAGAAATTATTCTTTTTGCTATTTGAGTGGTTTGGCTTATATTTTAAGTAACTGTTCAGTACATGTGGGAGGTAACTCCTTCATAATGGTGAATTAAATTACAGCATTTAGGGGAAAAAAGTTTGGAACTCCTACAACAGAATGCTAATTAATACAGGGTCACTGCTTCATACAGTGCTGCTTTAATGCTTGCATATGATTTAAGTATGATGAAAAACTCACTAGATATCTACAAACCTTTTCCCACAGTACAATATTAACATCAGTGTCAAAGGATCCATTTACATGTTGAGTGACGTACAAGTTGAAAAAGTCGCAGAAATGATGGTACATGTTTACAACTGCAATGAAAATATATCATATTTATTTAATAACATATTAATACACAAGGGGATTTTGTTGTAATGTGATTATAGCAAAATCACAAATTGAATATAAATATATGTTAAATACATAGAGAAAAGACTGATCTCTTTTCTTTTTTCTTTTTGATGTTTATAATGCCATTTAAGATTATGACATTGTGTCCCAAAATCAGTGAAAGGTTCTGGCAATTCTGCTTTTTTACAAAAAGATCAACTCTCCTAATTGAAAAGAGCAGAAAAATTATCTTTCTGCATTTATTTTTCATAGAACAACTTGCAAAATTGTTATCTTTTTTGTTAATGCTAGTCGATTAGGTGAGAAGTTAAAAAAAGGTACCTTTTTAGAGAAAAAAAATGCGGGTATTTTAAGCTTTTGAGTGGAAATATTTTAACGTCAATATTGTCCGCTTTTCATCCATTTCTTACTTTATTAAACGAAACTTTAAAGCGCGAAAAAGGTACCTTTTTTTCAATTTGAAGCGATCTCTTCAAAAGCGCGAAAAAGATACCTTTTTTGCTGTTTAGAAACGTTCCTATCAAAAGAGCAAAAAAGGTACCTTTTTTGCGGTTGGAAGCGATGTTCTCATAAGTGCAAAAAAGGTACCTTTAAAAATAAACAGCATTTTCAAACTATATTTGAAAGCCGTTTTAAATTCTACTCATTGACAGATGTCAACCTTTTAGCACCATTTGTTTTGCTTGAATTGACTGACCCACTTGTCAAGAGACTAATATGGCAGAATATATGGAAAGCAATGTCACTTTAATAAGGAATCTCCTTGAAGACAATAAAACGTACAAACCTGTCAGTATAAAATTCTCACACAAAACTTTCCAGAAGTAACAAGAGGCTTTTCAGAAAGAAACGTGCGATTGTTTTGTGCTAAATATGGGATAAAACGACTAAACGAATACGAAGTAGATTCCATCGTTCAGGATTGCGTGAACGAGGTAAGCTTGTTTATGTTTTTGCATTTTTTGTATCAGTTTCTTTGAATAGGGACGTTCCATTTTTATTCCATTCCCTTATGGATGAGTATCCTCGGCAGACAACTAGTAGGATGAGCAAATTTCTACCACCTCGCTTTTATGTCGGGAAAAAAATACTTTTCCTACCCCATCATCGTCGGTCCCTTTGAAAACGTATTCCTACTAGTTGTCTGCCGACAAGGGGAACGGAAGGGGAACGGAATAAAAATGGAACGTCTCTATTCAAAGAAACTGATACAAAAAATGCAAAAACATAAACAAGCTTACCTCGTTCACGCAATCCTGAATGATGGAATCAACTTCATATTTGTTTAGTCGTTTTAACCCATATTTAGCACAAAACAATCGCACGTTTCTTTCTGAAAAGCCTCTTGTTACTTCTGGAAAGTTTTGTGTGAGAATTTTACTGACATGTTTGTACGTTTTATTGTCTTCAAGGAGACTCCTTATTAAAGTGACATTGCTTTCCATATATTCCGCCATATTTGTCTCTTGACTAGTGGGTCAGTCAATTCAAGCAAAACAAATGGCACTAAAAGGTTGACATCTGTCAATCAGTAGAATTTAAAACGGCTTTCAAATATAGTTTGAAAACGCTGTTTATTTTTAAAGGTACCTTTTTTGCACTTTTGAGAACATCGCTTCCAGCCGCAAAAAAGGTACCTTTTTTGCTCTTTTGATAGGAATGTTTCTAAACAGCAAAACAGGTATCTTTTTCGCACTTTTGAAGAGATCGCTTCAAATTGAAAAAAAGGTACCTTTTTCGCGCTTTAAAGTTTTGTTTAATAAAGTGAGAAAGGGATGAAAAGCGGACAATATTGATGTTAAAATATTTCCACTCGAAAGCTTAAAATACCCGCATTTTTTTCTCTAAAAAGGGACCTTTTTTAACTTTTCACCTAATCGACTAGCATTAACAAAACAGGTGACAATTTTGCATGTTGTTCTATGAAAAATAAATGCAGAAAGTTAATTTTTCTGCTCTTTTCAATTAGGAGAGTTGATGTTTTTGTAAAAAAGCAGATTTGCTGGAACCTTTCACTGATTTCCCAAGTGTCAACTTGGTTTTACAGATGTGAATTGAAAAAACAAACCTGCATCTAATTTCATGAAGAAAGTAGGTTTCTCCACCAAGACATCACAGTATTCCTCCTGATTTGGTTTGAAGGGCAAGGACGAAAAATCCTCTACTTCATTTAACCTGAAAAAAGGAAATAGAACAAGGATAAAGGGGGCAAAAGAAACAGTCAGTGATGCTGAAACAAGCAGTACAGTAAACTGACAACCACATTATAGCCAACAGAAACCACTAACAACTTTTATGCAATAGTTGATCAACCTTTTTACACACATGGTCATAATTGTTCTGCCACAGAAGTGGGATACACCATGAATAGTCAAAGTCTATAATGATGGTATTTGCTAATATGCAGGAGCATTTGTCATGTGACTTGTGCTGTACTGGCAGGGCTCAACATGAACTTTCCAACTTACTAGCTAAGTGGCAGGTGACAACTGAATAGGTGTTACAACAATTTCAGTTTGTTTATTAGCCAAACTGGCTGGTGGAAATCAAAGACCACTGACCAAAACTGAATTTCTACTTGGTCTAGTTTGTGGCTAATTGGCTACTGTTATTGTCGAGCCCTGATGGGTCAGCGGTAATACAAGATAATTTGGTTTTGCCAACTGAAAGGGTTCGACACTAATGGTAGCCAACTATAGCCATAGACTAGTAGAAATTCAGTTTTAGCTAGCTAGTGGTTTTTACTTCCACTGGCCAGTTTGGCTTAAGTAAACAAACTGAAATCATTGTAACATCTAAGTTGTCACTAAGCCACTTGGCTGGTAATTTGAAAAGTTAGTGTGAATTATTAGCCACCACTGATAGATTCTAAAGCCAACATTTTGAGAAGTAGCCCTTCATCAGTGAGAGTGAATCTTGCCAGGTAAAACAAGGTATTATAAAAAGGAGAATTAATGAAGAGTATGAGTAACTCCAACAGAACCAAACTAATTGAGGTTTAGAAACTAATTTAAAGTTTCTCATTCTTTTTTTTTTTATTGACATCTTTTCCTGTTCATTGACAGAGAATTTAAGAGACCATGAGTATTAGTAACTAATTTTTTCTATTTTTTCTACTGACTGAAATATATATGTTGACTTAATTCATGTGCAGATTATTTTATTATCAAGAATATAACTTTACCAAGAACTGAGCTCCATTCTGTACTTTCCTTCTTCACTGAGGGCACTAGCATCCACTTCACAAAACCCACCAATTTTCTGAGGCTTCAATTTGTCTGACTTTGATGTGCTAGGCATTATTATGGTTATCAACAACAACAAAAATTAATTTATAAGACAGCATAAAAAAAGTAAAAGTGATCATGGCACAAATGTAGAACTACTGATAATTCATTTACCAAACCCTGGCGTCATAAGGTTCACGGAGTGTCTAGAATTAAATGTTACTTTTATCAAAACAAAATCAAATACCAAGAAGATCATCAAAAGGAAAATTGTTCGGTCACAAGTTTCAAACTTCCTCTTTGACATAGGAATCCTTGACTCCAAGAAAAATTAAAGAACAAACAAACATGATCTCAATTAGAAATCCAAACAGTTACATCAAATAAAATTGATTGAATCATCAGTCTACAGGTTTTTAAAGTAACAGGTTTGAAAATGAGACTTTTTGCAAAAAAGCACTTGATGAAATCTTAACCTACAGTGTACACACTACAGTTTTTCGTCACAGAAACTTTCTTTCTTCATTGAAAACTATTTTAAGGCTATAAAAATACATCTACATGCAGTTCATATCAGGGATGTACTCCATAGAACTAAGCTAAAAGGGTCTCAGATGAATGCACTACAACCACATATTAAATAATTGAGAAGAATTAATTGCTGCCTTTCTATAACATCAAGAAATGGTTAGATATTCTAATCTTCTCGGATAGGGACGAATAAATGGACGTCCCATCTCCTGCAGGGTTGAGGTAGGAGATATTAATTTCCCACACACGAGATTACTGTTTGGTGGATGTCCTCCCCCAGGGTGGGATGGGTGGGTTATTGGGTCCACAGTAATTGGCGCAAGCTGTTGCGGTGTCCCTGCCGGTTGGTGAAGCGATTAAATAAATAAATAAATATTCAAATAACTTTCTGGAGCTGTACTATGATTAATAATTGACAAAATGGAATACTATTCATAGAGATCTTCCAAAAGTCAGTACCTTTGTCCATTTGGCATACTTCTGAAATCCATGAATAGATGCTTTGCTTTGCAGTATGTCAGCTGTTTGGAGCATACAAGAGATGAGCCATCTGCCTGGAAAGTAGAAATACAATATTTAAGTTGAATATTCATCCCAAGTTATAGCCTCTAGTAATTATAATGTCATGGAGTATTATTATTTAATACTGTTGATTAAGAAAATAATCTTAATTCATACATTGGCAGTGAGTTGGTAAATATGTATACTTGCACTGACTGGTTATACTGTTATTGTTATTATTACTGACTCATGACTTGATTGGATGAAGGGCACACAGACAGCCAGATGATGCAATAATTATACTATGCCTTGCCTAACCCCAAGAAACTTCTTACAAATGAATTTGCCAATTGGGAATCAAGCATGTTTTAGCTAAAATTATGTCTACATGTTACACAATGTATACAACACTTAACTCTAATTCCCCCATCTGGTCCATATTCAAGCAATTTCTAACCTGGTATTCCTTTGGCTTACAAACCAACTGTAAACTGTCCTGAACAGATTTCACAAAACCAAAATCACTCTCTTTCCAGAAATGGTAAATTTTGTCCTCAATCCTATAAAATAGTATCATAATTATTTTGTAAAAAGGAAAATAATAATTATATTCAGATTAACCATTAAAATGTACTGATATTCTACTTTCTTCTTTAACTTTCGACTGCTAAATTAAAAATAATTGCTGTATATATGATCTTGATATACTGATTGCTTTTCAGTTGGTCAGCCATATTTAGGCTGTTTCAAGGCATTAAAGGTGTTGCTGAGTTTACCTATTATGCCAAATAATGATCAAACAAAGAGCCACCTTTATTTGTTTCTGATATTTTTTGTCTTGAGTGGCCGTGGGAATCTTTAGTCAACTTACGTTCTAAAATGTCTGCCAGACAGGTTGTCATTGCACTGTGGTTTAATGTACCATTTATCTGGTGAGTTACACCCTGGTTCATATCCCCAGCACTGTTGAGACCTCCCTGAAGTGCCCTGGATATAAAAACACAGAGAATCATGTAAATAAATAGGACAGAATGGAAAAGGTTGCATATATGAATCAATGGACCCTTTACCATCCCACAGCTTATTTTTTTCTTTTAGGCAGGAAGTGACTGGGAATGAATTGCTGGTTCTCTGCAGTTCAGTGAATCTTAGAATTTTCTTAGGTTTCCTGCTAATCAGCTTGTTCGCATCCACCTGACTTCTGAATAGTGAGAACAACTGACTGAGAATAAAGTATCCGAAGCAACAACACATTTCAAAGCCTCTGAACCAAGATTTCCCATCTTCCAATCTAAACTGTAGCATTGAAGTGGGTGCCAATCAGTACCCCCCACAGCCTTATGTCTGAGCTTGCTGTCTAAAAATGTCAGGAAACCTCTCAATAATATAAATGAAAAAAACAATAAATTTAGTATGTCTCTGATTAATTGATAATTCAGATATAGTTTGCAACTGTAAATTTTTTCTTCAAAAAGACAACCTGAGTTTCATGATACATATCTATATTGATAATTGGAAACTATTTTAAGTATGATTTGTCACTCGTTGAACACACGCACAATTTAATTATTAATGGAGGAGGACAGTTGTACAAACATTAGAGTTTACGAATTGGACAGAATAATGTTAGAAAACTCATATATCACGAATTGAAGGTGCTGAATTATAAAACTGGTTCAATTTACAAGATGATTTCAATAAAATATAATGTACAATTGTAACAGAATATTTTTGGTATAACCTTATTTTCACAGATCGGCTTTTTTCGCGGAAACTTTGATCAAGTTACAAAAGCAAGTAAACTTGAATAATGTTTGGATACTACAGATTATTTTTAACCACGATCCTGATTTTCATTAATGATCGTGTCAAATTTACTACCTTAAGCGGTTTGAAAAATTTCCTCCCCTAAAACTATTTCAAACTGGACGAACTGGAACAAGAGAAGTTCCGCTGTTGTCGAATGGAGTAAGTTTCCTCTTACATGTACCTCGCATTCTCCAAGTTTTCTGCAGGTATGTGGGTCAGAGTCGTCACCTGTAGAAAAGTAGGAGTCTCCTTCTCGATTACGTTTCCCAATTTGATCATTAGTTCCTTGCAACCCAGCTGAAATGATCGTTAAAACTTCCACAAATAAGATCACAAGTCCAACATAACCCATGTTTAGAAACTAAGACCGAGAGGAGCCTGAGAAAAATGACCGATAGTGGCGATGACGGTGAACTGGACACTAGTGTCGTTTCATTTCTCACAACCGTTTCGGTGGGTTTTCCGTTCTAAAGGTAACAGCCAAAAGCGTGATTGATCGTATTGTACAAGGTTTGAATTGCAAGGAGCAGGTTTTAAACTCGCTGCTAACATTTCCTGAGCAGGGAGAGCTTGGGTCCAATAAGAGTGAAAAAAATTGTACCATCTACCAGGAGCCCATTATAGTGGGCTCTCGCATCTACTTACATAAATGGCTTGAAAGATATCTAAGGTCTTCGACCTTATATATGCCGACTTGTGCCTGGCTGCCACATACTGGGTGATACTGGGTGAAGAGCAATCTTAAAACAAAAAAAACAAAACAAAACAAAAAAACCACGTCGGCGGAGATTTCTTCTGTTCTCATGATCAGGATTGGCTCTGGGCCCAGTTGTCCGAAGACCGATTAGCGCTAACCCAAGGTGAAATTTTTAATCCGGGTTTCTTTCATCCTTTGTTCTCGCACTGCAAATCTCATAAAGAACAACGAAAGCAGTGTTAACTAGAAGTATTGCGCTCGGTTCAATCCTGGTGACAAATGTTTGAAGAAAAAAAGAAAAAAAAATTATGTACAACTCTTTAAGCTAATATTCAATCCCTTGTTCTTGGTTCTTCCGATCAAGACACGAAAAGTTGAATTCCGCAGACCTTGAAATCTTCTTAGAGTGAAATTTTAATCAAAAAGAAGTAACTATTGAAAAATAGTTCCAAGAAAACTGAAACAACAGCATCCTTATTTTTCCTTCCGAATACATATTTTCTTTCATTTGACCCGCAGCTCTCGATACCAGACCTTAGGAGTCCTTTGGACGAGTTTTCATCTCTGATCTTTCGACAGACTCACTACCTCTCCAGCGATCCCAGCGCATTACGGTGACTCCATCTTGACCTTTTCAGTTCAAACCGTTTAGGTTTGAGTATTGGCAACTGTTGTACCACCAGCCGCCTTTCATGGGCGAGGCACAGTTGTTTTGGGACCTGTCATTATCCCAATCTTTGGTGCTAAATTGTGAACCACAATGATAAGCGAGAGAATCACCTGCAGTGCCTGTTGAAAAAAAAGTAAAAAACCTCGTGCAAAGATACCGCTGACTGGAAGAACAATCCCAGTACAACCGCTGACCAGTTCACTGAAGTCGAGTATTCACTGGTCGGACGACAGAGCTGAATAATGAAATGCTAAGTCAGCGGGTATGCGGTCAAAAACGTGGGCTCAAGTGTCCTAGGTCTAAAATTTAGCGAAATTAGCGGAAAATAATAAGGGCTGACCTTTAAAACCGAGGAACTCTATTTTCGTCGAAGGCACTTTCCTATTTCCAAAGGTCGAAAGGAGAAAATTAATTTTTGAAAATTTTTTGGGGGTGTACCAAATAATTGGATGTTGTTCTGTAAAAGAAAAGCGGTAAGGAAAACGACGCCTCGGAGCAAAAGAATAGGAAATCAACCATGCGAATTACTCAAAATCCGTGTTTCCGCGGCAAAACCTGGCGCATGCGTATACGTTGTTCAGCTCTGTCTGGTCGGACATGTTGTTTCATTTTATTTACGACTGCTAGCTATTACAGCAAGTCCTGGAAAAGCCGTCTGGAACTGCAACTCGAGTGGCTGGGTGTACCCCTCCATCGCCCCCTATTTAGGTTGAGATTTTCAACAGTTACTGGTCATATGATAAATTGCTTATTGACTGAGTGGGAGGGCCGGACAGGAAAATATCAGGCTTTTGGTCATGAGGCATGGACTTCGCCGCCCTCAGTCAGTGTGTAGGTCATGACCTCAAGCCAAATATTTTACCTCACGCCCTCCCATTCAGTCAATAAGTACATAGTACGCGTGCTCAGCTCGCAAGAGACACTGCGCGGGTGCAAATTAGCAACGTGCCCTCGAATAGTCGTGGTCAGAAAGTTCAATTGCACCTGAATAAATTCCCAAATCTAATAGATATTTCTTTCTCCTTATTGGCTACAGAAAATGACTGGTACTCTGCGAATGCTGTTCCACCATGGACGTCTTCCAAGTCAACACGAAGCTTGTTGCTGCTGCTTGCAGTCAGGCGATGAATCTTGTCCAGTTAGAGCCAAAACTCGCTGTCCAGATTGCCAAAGCCCTGTTTGTGTTCATTCCAAGGAAGGAAGAAATTTACAACGCCTTGAAATCTCTTTTGAAATACTGTCCACCTTCCCCCAACCGTCGTCTGATCACAGAAGACTTCAAATTCACCCAAACCATCAGGATCGATGTTATAAACTCCAGTTATCTTGTAGCCAGACTTGTAAATTCCGAGACAGCTCTTAGAGGCGGCTACAAGAGAGGGCATTCAATGTTATGTCATTAGGGTTGTAACTTGACGGAATCTAAATAGGGAGTTGGCAAATTTAATTTGCTTCTAGAAACTTGGAATCTCTGTAGAATATTCGGTTCTAATATTTTTTCCATGCCGATAAAACTTAGCTATTTCTTACAAGCCCACTCAGAGATTCATAAACGAATAATCATCCTTATCTCCGCAAATTATGCCTTTTGAAAACGAAAATATTTTTACGAATTAGTTGTTAAAAACAATTGATCATTATTGTCAGTATCAAGATTATCATCATCCTCTTTCGCCGTCGTCTTCTTTGTTATTAATCTTTTGGAGTTTGGCCGCACATTTGCTCAATGATCACCATAACTTTACTTCTGAGAGGAGCTTTTTGTCTGTTGTTGTTGGTTTTGGGTAGTCTCGACTACTGATTAACGTTTTGATGAGCCGCGCAGATATATAAGTAAAAAAATGGTGTGATAAATAAGAATGAATAAAATACAGGCATTATATAGATAATGAAACTCGACGACAGCAACAAAATCTCGTCAGAGCACCTTCGGACAGATTTACACCTGAGAAATGGGGAAGAGACGTCTTTTTTAGATTGGATTAAGTCTTAAATGTCCTGTCTTTGATTTCCTCTATTCCCAACTTCAAGCTTAGAGGTTTCCCATGTTCAATCCATAGATTTGTAGTAAATCACAACAGTCTGATCCACATTATGATAAAAGATTCGGCATGTTTCAGAGGCTTTATTCTGCCTCATTAGTCATCTAAAGTAGAATGTGTGAAACCCCGTATATGACTCACTATCTAGGCACGAGTTTGAATCTTGTCCAAGCCTGATTTTTTCTCTGTTTCTTTTCTGTAATTTCCGTAGGCTTGCAGTCCATATGGGAAGATTAATTCTTTTCTTAATTTTAATCTGTAAATGAAATGAAATTTAATTGAACTACGATTTGTCATCTAGAGTTCGTCAACGACCCGTAACGGTGCGCCATGGGGCGGACGGGTGGACGGGTGGACAAGGAATATTGGAAAGTAAAATTGTTCACGATGTGTTGAGTTACACAAATTAAGTGTGTGCTGCACTATCAATATCGATTGCTTTCTTTTTGAACATATATGTAACATTCTAGTCATGAAATAACGGTAGACTGACACTGACGGTGGCTCATTGACAATTTTAAGCTGCCACGTTTTCCTTCAGACTGATTGCTTGTAGCTATATGTAAAAGTTAAAGGTAAAGTAAAAGGTGAAGGTAAAGGTCTCTATTTCTCTAAACAACATACGTGTTTAGTTACAATTTAAAGGTTGAAATCAGACAGGCGCCTCTGGCAGCCGTGTTTAGTTCGTAGCGATTTCACCTACCCACCCAACCCACCCCAGGGAGAACCATCCATCACACAGTAATCTCGTGCGTGGGAAATTAACGTCTCCTACCCCAACCCTGCAGGAAACGGGACATCCATTTATTCGTCCCTATCCGAGAAGACTGAAATATCTAACCATTTCTTGATGTTAAAGAAAGGAAACATATTCTTCTCAATTAATTTTAAGACTCTGAGTGTTGGTCTGGCTGGTATTGAACTCTCGACCTCCCGCACAGCAGTCTGGCGCTCTCCCAGTTGAGCTAACCAGGCGGTCGTTATTAGTATTTCTTTTTTAATCACCTTCTCAAGGCTATTCACAAAAGAGGCAAAAACTAGAAGGAACGAGCAAGGCGTCTAAAATCTCTGATCTTTAAAGATTAAGCAATTCAGTACGACCTTTGAAACGGTTTTGAGTCGCATACATAATCAAACAAGATGGTGATTAATTAGTGTTACCAAAATTTAACACTAACACTAATCAACAACGATTACATTAACGCTTATAGAATCCAACATAATAAGAAGCAAACCACATAAATATACTTTTTTATTTACCCGAACAGAGCCAAAGTAGGTGGATCCTGTCTTCTGTTTGAAATCATCCGGATTCATCTGCCGAATTGTGTTATTCAGCTCACAAATGCGCTTCGCATTATAGCCTTCGAGATGAACATTAAACGACTGGCAACGACTATTTTCCATGAATTTTAGACGGCATTCAAACTCGTCAGGAACATCAGTTTTATAGTCATGACTTGACTAAGTAAGGCATAATCTACGAAGAAAAGTCTTTAGGTGCAATTTGTTTATGTAGACATGATAAAATTAGACTTGTTCGAGCCGGCTTTATTACGTACCAACTTGAGTCTCATAAACTCTCCCACAGAAGTCTCTAATTGCCCCAACGGACAAAACTAACAAAAATATGCCAACGATCACGTACCAAGCTCAGCTTATTGAGACGCGAGCCCTGCATGTTTTTTCTTCTTTGCGAAGTCTTTAAGAATACTGTAGACCTTGGCCTCGTTGCCGGCGCATCCTTCGTTTGGACAAGGTTTCGTTCGAAATGATTGCCTGAATAATTCATGTTTAAATGAAACCCTTCCTGCTTCCAACTCGATGTACGTTTTAACAAGTTCAGTGATCAGAAATGTAGAATCCGAGGCCTTGCTTATTAACAAGTTAAGAAAACATGTATTTGGCACGATGCCACAGCTGTATACTCCTCAGATGGTTGGAGAAATGTTCATCAGCTAAAGAATATTCAGCCCTGTTGCCTCACTTTCGTTCAGTGCTTGGACACAAGCCGGGAAAACTGGGTCGGGTACATGCACTCGAGGCTCAGTTAATAGCAACCATCTAACAACAAAAAAGGTGTCTTAAAAGTATCCCATCGCCAAGAGATTATAAACAGTTTATTATCTCCTATTATCGCATTTCTAACATAGAAAATTCCTATTAAAACTTTCTAAAAAAAAAATAGCGGTAAAGAAAGGAAAAATATTTATAGACCGTTCGGACCGTTAAAGAACTTCTATTTGCTTATTCCTCTTGGAATATGCGGCTTTTTGAAATCCCATGGGCGTTTGCTCGGTTAGGGAATAGCACTAGCAACTTAGATAAGATCAATTGTTCTATGAAAGGAACTAGCTCGAATTTTGCAACAACGGCTGTTCATTGATTGAGATTTGTACCTTTAGAAGAAAGACCCATTTGCGACCTACGATTTGGCTTACTTTTGCGCGCACTTCAATTTGTCGAATTTTTTATCAAAAATTTAACCAACCGCGCAAGCGTTTGCACTTTGTCTCTCGTCTTTTTAATTCCAATGGCTTGTGGGTAATGAGGTGTCAATGTCATAAACTTCCTAGAGGAGCTTTTTAGAAAAATAGTTCACCAGGCTATTTCTACAAGTGAAAATGACAAACGATTCTACAGAATAAAGAATTATTAAAAGGGTTATTATGAAACGCACTGAATTTTTCGCACGTCTTAAATCTGTGCCTGCTTATCTAGTGGCTTTTTATGGCGATTATTCAAATTTTAAGGGTTTGATCAGTAATTACTCATTACTTAAAAGCTATGAAACGAAATCAGGTAAAAAATGCGAAAGAGTACACCGATACAAAAACGTTTGACAAACAGTGATAAGCAAAATGCGTCTGACTCTCTTTTTCGTAACAATGTTTCGCCTTTATTAAGACCACAAAGTCAGCTACAAACATACAAGTATTCTTTTCAAGGCTTCTCAGCAGCTCTAACTTTGAATCACGACCTACTGACTTGTGATTTGTTTAAGAACAGCAACAAGAAAACTGAAGCAAAAGTATCAGTTCTTATAGTTTACAATACAATATTCTTTATTCAATGAAGGTGACGTAATTAACCCAATGAGTTATCTAACTTACGGTCTTCGCAATACCCCACCCATCCCACCCCAGGGGAGGACATCCATCACACAGTAATCTCGTGCGCGGAAAATTAACGTCTCCTGCCCCAAACCCTACAGGAGACGGGACCTCCATTTATTCGTCCCTATCCGAGAAGACTAGAATATCTAACCATTTCTTGATGCTATAGAAAGGTAGCAAATTCTTCTCAGTTATTTAAAGACCCTGACTGTTGGTCCGGCCGGGGCTCGAACCCTCGACCTCCCGCACAACAGTCCAGCGCTCTATCCATTGTAGTTTCTTTCTTCTCATCTTTTGTTTGACACGGAATAATCGATACTGAACCTTAGAAGTCCTTTGGGCGAATCTTCATCTCAGATCTCTTAAGAGACTCACGATCGTTTTTCCAGTGATACCAAGAAACCCCCTTAACGTCGGATTTGCCTTTGAGATACAAGCCATTGAGGTTTGAGCGATGGCAATGATTGTACCACCAGGCGCCTCTATAAGAAGAGGCACAGTTAGCCTTTGGGTGGGCGTCATTATCCCGATCTTTGGTGGTAAATGCTGAGCCATTATGAAAACTGAAAGAATCACCAGCCGTGCCTGAAAACCAAGTTTTAAAAATTCTTCTCAAACTCATTAATTATTCATTAGGTGATCATCCAACCAGGACACGCCAATTTCGTCACTTGCAAGTGATTTGAAACCCCGCTGAAACGCTGGAATTAGGCGCTATTCATGAGTTCCATCTAGCATCAAACGCTTGAGTTTGATAAAGCATCAAACCCTAGTGAACTCATTTCTTAATTCCAATAGCAACAACAAACTTGCCTACATGCAAAAACTTGGTGGTTATTTCCATTTTGTTTTATTCCCGAGGCGCGATTGACAGGCTATTTAAAAAAACTCGTGCATCGGGTTTGATCAGGGTTTCCAAACACTCGAAAGTAACTTTGCTGAAATTAAACGATAAACTAATACAAGATATAATTTGGATATATCAACAAAGTTGAAATGGTAAGTTGGCCATCGTAATGATTACAAAAGCTGACGTTTCGAGCGTTAGCCCTTCGTCGAAGCGAATGTAATCATTACGGTGGCCAATTTACCATTTCAACTTTGTTGATATATCCA
The DNA here is from genome assembly GCF_964205215.1 of Stylophora pistillata. NCBI lineage: Eukaryota > Metazoa > Cnidaria > Anthozoa > Scleractinia > Pocilloporidae > Stylophora > Stylophora pistillata. Next base: position 40,987,764 of record NC_142522.1, read on the forward strand.
AATTATTTCGTTACTCCCACCGACGCAGCCCCAAACAGTTTCTTTCGAAACTATCAGCCTTAATACAAGATATATCGAGTTGAACATGGGAAAAGAAATTCCATACCTACAAGCAACTATGTAATTTGCTTATTATTTTAACATCATATGTCACTACTGACAGGATAATTCAAAAGACAACCTTGAGCTGAGAAGAGCGAACGCTTTGCTCTTCTCACGAGCTGCTCAGTAAATGGTCTAGGTGTAAATTGAAAAAAAATAAATTTATATTCAAATTTCATAAAAGTAAAATTGAATTTTACCTGAATAGCTCCCCAAACTTAGCCGGTATTTCGCATACTCACTCGCCACAGAAAAAGAACTGTACTCTGCAAACGCTGTTTTACCATGGAAGTCTTCCAAGTCAACACGAAGCTTGTTGGTGCTGCTTGCAGCCAGGCGATGAATCTTGTCCAGTCCGAGCCAAAACTCACCTTTCCCTTGGCCGAAGCCCCTTTTGTAGTCATCCCAAGTGCGGAAGAAATCTTCAGTGCCATCAAATCTCTTCTGAAACACCGTCCATCCTCCGCCGGCTGTTTTATGATCACAGAAGACTTCAATTTCTCCCAAACCATCAGGATCGATGTTGTTCACACCACTGATCTTGTCGCCAAACTTGAACGCTTCAGCGCAGTTCTTGTAAACCACTGAATCAATAACAATGTGAACAAACTCATAAGAGGAATCAGCTTACAATAGAGAAAACACCAAATCAATTATATCATCTCTACAGGAGAAAATCTGCTAATTTTTTTAACAATGAAAGGTCTGATTTTCCTGAGGCCTTTACTGGCTTGCCCTGCATTAGTTCGGCTCCCTTTAATGTTGTATATGTAAGCTGTGTGAAATGTCGGTTTAGGTATCGCACAATTTTCTCGGCTGTGTGAAATGTCGGTTTAGACATGTTTACAATTTTCTCGGCATTGAAATTGGTGTTGCAGCTAGACGGAGATCAAATGACTGAATTTACCAATTATAGCAAGGAAAATTTTGACGAAATTCGGAGTTTGAGAATTGTTATGTAATTAGTACTTACGTCTATGACGCCATTTTCCAGAATATTCCAGATGACACTTACCACTCTTTGTTTGTCTTTTTCGCTCCCTGGAAACGTCGACACAGGTGGCCTGGGTCAGGTTAAGTAATGCTTGTTAGAAATTCTTTTTTAATTTTTTATGGTTGTATAAACACACAAACACTTCGCCGGCGAACCTCTAATCACTTCGTGGCATTCATAGAGCCGGAGAGTGTTTACAGCTATCCTATACACGGGCGAGGCCTTGCTCAGAGCTAACTTGAAAATGTCTTTATCAAAAAAATTACACTAAACTGACCTGGACAAAGCCAAAATAAGTCGATTCTTTCTTCCGCTCAAAATCACCTGGCTTCATTTTCCGAGTTCCGTTATTCAGCTCACAAATGTATTTTGCATGATTGCCTTTAGGATGAATATTAAAGGACTTGCAACTGTTATTTGCCATACATTTAAGCTGGCATTCAAACTCGTCAAGAACATTAGTTTTGGTCATGACATAACCGACTAAGGTATGACCTGCGAAGAGAAGTTTGTGCGTGCAATTAGCTGATGTACAATGAGGAAGACAAAAGCTAATTTTGTTTTTCTGAGCCGAGGTTTTAACTTACCAACTTGAGTCTCAAAAACTCTTCCACAAAATTGATTGTTCGCCAACACATACCAAACAACAAGGAACTTCGTACAAATCAGAAATACCAACTGGGTTGGCCTCAAGGCCTGCATGGTATTGCTTCTTTGCGAAGCGTTTGAGAATATAGGAGAATTTTTTTGTGGGGAACTGTAAGTTGCACCTCACCTCCGGCTGAACTTCCCCGAGGATTTGACAAATATTCCTTCGAGAACATTTCTTTACTCAATTAGGGTTTATTTATTATTGATAAATTTTTCGTGATGTATAAATTAAGCATTTCGGCTTCTTTTCGGTTTATTTTAATGAGATTTTCAAATCATAACAAGTTTGGGGATAAAAGGACGCCAACCAGGTTGTCTCAAATGAATAACACTGTTGCAATACCCCCGGCAAACTCATTGAGAAACTAGCTGTTAGCGCGCTACGGGGAACTCTCGGAGTCACGCCGATGCGCCGCAGGAGCTCCATGAGTGAGGCACCCATGTGAGAGAATAGAAGACCTTTATTCAAAGTGTCATTAAGTTAGCGAGAAGACAATCATAGGGCGGTTTTAAATTTCATTTAGGCTCTTTGCGTTCGAGATCATGTTTTTACTCAAATAGAGTTTATTTATTATTGATAACCTTTTAATGATGTATAAATTGTTGTTGTAATCTTTATTTAGACACGATCAATTCATCAGCCTATAAAAATACATATCACATACGCTAAGATATTTAAAATTAAAACTACATACTATAACACTAAAGCTGTTTTCCGTGAATGCCGTGCGTTAAACTTTAAAAATGTCATTGATCTTACGTTTAAATAACCCCAGAGACTCTGTGTTCCTTATATCGCGTGGTAAACCGTTCCATAATGTGGCGCCATTGTAGCTAAAGCTTTTTCTGTAATAATTAGTGCGTGGTAGTGTAACATTAAGCTTATTTTCAGAGTCCCTGAGGTCATAAGCAGAGTCACGCCACGTAAACTTTGAATATAGATACCTTGGAGCTAGCCCGTGCAGACATCTAAACATCATGGTGGCTTTATGGATTTCCTGCTGGCGTGCAAGATTTTTCCACCCTAAAAACTCGAGTAGCTCAGTTGCATCAGCATCATAGTTAGAGAATGTCAACACACGGGCTGCTTTATTCTGCAATTTCTGCAGTTTGTCTCGTAGCGTTTTCCCACAGCTACCCCAAACAATGTCACAGTAATCAAAGTGAGGTTTTACTAAAGCTTAGTAGATGAGATGTAAGGTTGATGCTGGGATCAGGTGCCTAATTCGCTTTAGGACCCCGATACCAGAGGCGATCTTTTTCGTTTGTTTTTCGATGTGACTATGCCAATCGAGTTTATCGTCTATTATTACACCAAGCGATTTTGTAGCTGAAACCTGGCTCATTCTAATTGTTGGTGAAGCTGTGAGAGTATTCAGTCTCTGCCTCGACCCTATTAGCATGAATACGGTTTCGGTCATGTTCAACGTGAGTTTGTTCGCTTGTAGCCAGTTGAAGACGTTTTCTAGGTCTTCATTTAGACAAAGCTGAACGTTCTCAAGATTGCTTCCCGCATATGTGAGGTGCGTGTCATCGGCATACATTCTCGGTTTACAATTTGATAAGCAATTTGGAAGATCGTTGATATATAATAAGAACAATAATGGACCGAGAATGGTCCCTTGAGGGACGCCGCAAGTCAACGAGTAGCTACTGGATAGCGACCCGTTGACAGAGCATTTTTGTGTTCGGTTTTCCAAATATGACTGAAACCATCTGAAAGATTTTCCATGTATACCATAATAGTTTAGTTTCGATAGAGGGATCTGATGATCAACAGTGTCAAAAGCTTTTTTCAAATTTAGAAAAATGACTCCATTGATTTTCTCGTTATCAATATTATATGCCCAAGAATCTGCCGCTTCCAACAAAGCTGTTACAGTTGAATGATTAGCACGAAACCCTGATTGGTTTTGACATAAAATATCGTGCTCTTCCAAATAGGCATATAACTGTTCATAAACTATCCTTTCAAACACCTTCGCCATTATTGGAATCACCGATATTGGGCGGTAATTGTTAGCATCACCGCGGTCATCCTGTTTATAAAGAGGGGTAATCCTTGCCTATTTCCAGTCGTCTGGGAACGTCCCTTGGCTAATAGATTGATTGAAAATATCACATATCGGCACACAAATGAGATCAGCACATTCCCTGATAAGCCTAGCAGATATTTTGTCAAGGCCTGTTGCCTTTGACTTGTCTAGTTTATTTAAAAGTGAAAATACTTTAGTTGGATTGGTGGGTTGGAGCTTAAACCGTTTATCTGTTGCGGTAAGATATCTTTGATAGCTACCACTATCACAATTTATCTCACTGGCAAGTTGTGGACCTATATTAGCAAAGTGGTTATTGAATTCGTTTGATAGCTCCAACGGATTAGTTATCGTTAATCCGTTCACTTTTAGTGACGCCACTGGCGTTTTCCCAGATTTTCGAGAAGTTAGCTCGTTTATAGTCTGCCAGGTCTTTCGGGAGTCGCTGGTTTGCTTATTAAAACTATTTTGGTAATAAGCTTGCTTAGCTGAGCGTATTTGCTTATTGACTATATTTCTTTGTTCCTTAAATAATGCCCAATCGTTAGGATCATTTGTCTTGCTAGCTTTGATTTTTAATATGTCTCTATTATGCATAAGGTCTTTCAATTCAGAGGTAATCCACGGAGAACTCCGTGAACGAACGCGCATCGTTTTCAGTGGGGCATGTTTGTCAGCGATAGCCAGAAATGTACATTTCCATTGCTGCCACATCACGTTTGGGTTGGAAGACTCGTATACATTATCCCAACATTGAGATAGAATATCATAACGAAACTTTTGGCGATCGAAATTTCGGAAATTTCTGTATGTAATAGAATTATGTCCGTTAGACATCCCATTCAGGGCAAGTTTTCTATATACATATACCATGCTATGATCACTTATTCCGATATGACAAACTCCCGAACATGCAATCTTATCCGAGCAGTTGGTATAGATTAAATCAATTAGAGTTGATGAGGTGGGTGTTATCCTCGTCGGTTCAGAGATAAGCTGCTCGAGTCCGTAGACATCAGCAATACTCCTTAATTTGGATGTGTTATTGTCATATCGAGTTGTGATCATGTCACAGTTCATGTCTCCCAGTACAAAAAATTCTACATTTTCACTATCCAATCTCCCAATTAGGGATTCAAAAGGTGAAAAGATGCCAATAGGAGAGTCAGGTGGTCTGTACCAAGTAACAATCACAAAAGATTTTGAATTTGGCTTATGGATTTCCAAGCAAAGATTTTCTAGTGTATCCATGTGTAGGTCATTTCGTACTGTAAAGTTGATTGAAGTTTTTACATAGAAGCATACCCCTCCGCCGCATTTTGTTAGTCTATCGCGGCGAACTATTTCGTATCCCGGAATATGAACTTCTTGATCTCGAATACTCTCGTTCAGTTTCGTTTCATTTATGGAAACAATATCGATATCATTGTTTGCTAATATGATTCTTAATTCGTCTATATGAGTAATTAATTGATTAATATTGAGTGATGCCATTCTAAAACCGCGCAAAGGAGGCAATATTGAGACAGATTTTTCGGCCTTTTGGTTGTTTAATTGATCCCGCACGGCATTACTAGGTGCGATTTAAAATTATTATAAAACTGCTCATTACCTTTAAAATTTAAGTGCAGTCCACCTTTGTTGAGTCCACTATGAGATGTGTTCTCATGATGGATTAATTTCCATCCATTTTGATGGCAGAACTTCTTTAAATGCTTGTTGGCTGTTTTCACTGCCTGGTCCAGCTTATCTTTTCTGCATACAAGCTCCGACAGCGTAACTGTAGTATCGCAGGTGCCCTCGATCTGTCTCGCGAGATCCACCATCGATTCCGCAACAGCCTTTGGTTCCCTGGTTTTAAGATCATTAGTCCCAATGTGTAAAATCACTTCATTGGGCGAAGATTCCAGATTTGGCTTGAGGTAGTGATTCATAGCCATTGTCGTAGCGCCCGAGAAAGGCTTGACTATAACCCTGTGGCCAACTGCTTTTCCCAGATCTTTTCCAGGTATTCTTGAGATCATCGAATCTCCTATGAGCAGGGCTGTGCGCTCTTTTGGTTGTTTTTCGGGTTCGGATTCTTGTCCTGTCAGGGTGTTATTAGGACCTCCTTTACCTTTCGATTTCTTTCTTTTGTTCTTTGATTTCCCAATGAAGCCTTGTTCTTTGTTGGCGCAAGGTGTTGACTCATCCATATTTTGGACAATGGTATGTTCGTCAGAGGTGTTACTTATTGAACGGCATTGAGTAGCTGCTTCTCTGGATACGATTTACAATGCAAAACTTAAAGAATCGCGTTCTTGGACTAACTTTTTATTTTCTTCCTTCAAAGATAGAATTATCTCCCTAAGTCGAGAATTTTTGGATCTCAGGTCTTCCTCATTAGGTTTCTCTTTTATATGAGCCCATAAGTTCAGCACTTCAGATTTCAGACAGTCCAACTCCTCTTGTACTGATTTGGCATTCTTGTTAAACGCCGGAGTAGAAGCTTCTTCATTCACGAGAATAACTGAGTCGTCATCAGCCAGTATCTGGAGTAGCTTCTTCAGTTTGGCTTTCATTGCTTTTGTATCCGGACCTTGGACTTGAAGGGTACCGGTACTGTTAAATAAAAACCAGCGTGATTGTCTTCGACTTCAAAGAACTAGACCTTTCAGAGGGACTAGCGGTTGCAGAAACTTCCAAATTTAGGACTTTCGAACAAAATTCCTGAAGTTGTGTTAGGCTCCCTTTCCACTTGAATAGACTTTGTTTGTCGTCCCAATGTAGATATTGGTTTAAGGGAGATGAAGAAGGTTCAGTGGCAACAAATTCGGCGGAATTCGTGGAGCCTTCAGATACACGTCCGCACGCCATCATGCGAGTATCTGTGAATACATCTGCGAGTATCTAAAACCGCGCAAAGGAGGCAATATTGAGACAGATTTTTCGGCCTTTTGGTTGTTTAATTGATCCCGCACGGCATTGACGGACAGCACATTATCTCATTCTAGGTGCGATTTAAAATTATTATAAAACTGCTCATTACCTTTAAAACATTTGAGCTTTTCATTCCCTTTCAATAAAATCCTTAAGTCATAACGAGTTTGGCGATCAACTGAGGACGCCGACTGGGTCGTCTGAAATGAATCACTGAGCATTGTCAGTGGTAATATCCTCGGTACGGTCTACAGCACGCTATAATGCCCGGGAGTCTATCGGAAGAGATAATCACGTCACTGTGTATATATTACTATGGGCAGATTTTGTTTTGATACTCCTTACATTCGTTACACTTTGTAACACTTTTCACACTTTGTCTTGACACATCATCGCATTTCAAAATAAAGAAGCTGCGTACTTTAAAAGTAAAACTCGTTACATTTTGAAATTAAGAATCTGTTTCACTTTAAAATAAAACCTGTTACACTTTTTAATAAAGAATCCGTTGTACTTCGTATAAATATTATTGCACTTTGAAATTACACTTTACGCATTTGAATAAAGTGCGCACTTCACAAACCATTGCACTTTAAAATAATACTTGTTGCGCTTTGTAATACAGTAGCTGTCGCATTTCGTATTTAAACACCATGGCACTCTTTGAATGAATACATGTTGTTGTGTCTTAATGCAGAAAAGTGACGCCAATCTTTGGTTAAAACGGCCGACCGAACTTTAATAATCACTACCTAAACTACAGTTACACAATATATCACAACCTCAATATGCATGCAACTTAGCTCTCATGTCATGCATCTTACACCTATGGATGGTTCCTATTATTTAAACCCTAATTCATTAACACTATAACATTAATTAAACCCTTGTTCATTAACACTATAACATGTCACATTTAAAAAAAATAGAGAAGCCTTAACTGTGCGTTGTTCTGTTGTGAAGCACGCAGGAAGCAGTTAGAGCACGAAAAAGGTGTTTCTTCTCACTTCTTGAGTGGTCTAACTGCTTCCTGAGCGCTTTTCATCAGAACAGAGCACCGTGAATGCCTTTCTATTTGTTTTATAATAGAAAATCGGTTCACAATTAGATTTTCTCAAAGTCATTCGCTTGGTTTTCTGTACTGGTGTGGTAGGACCCGCTCGAACGACTTTTATCCCTTGCAGCGCGCGCAAAATTTACAGGAGGGATTTTGCTCCTGTAATTTTACCCAATCAGAAGCAGCCTTATCAAACCGCACGTCAATCAAATAGATCACGCGCGTAAGATCTTGAAACATGGAACCTGTCTGGGTAAAATTTGCTTCAAGTGTTTTGCTTCGCTGTTTGTTTATGTAGAGGCTTTTAACTAAAACTTAAATTTTCAGCTGGTTGTACGATGCGTTCAGTCAAGGACGCAATCGCTTATGGGTTGCGAAAAACAGAGTACAAAGATGTCCGCGAACATCTAAGGTAAGTAATCGAGGGTTACTGCAGTGGAAAAGACGAATTTCTTTCGGCGCCGACAGGATCAGGAAAAAGCTTGACTTTTGAAGTTGCTCCCTGTGTTTTTCGACGATTTAGAGCACGGCGAAAGACTGGAAGTGTGTTCTGTTTGCGTAGTAGTCGCCCTTATGAATGACCAAGTTGCCTCTTTAGTTGCCCGAGGGATATCGGCTACTACAGTTGGAGCAGACTGCACTAGGAAACAAGGGGTGACGCTATATCGAGGGCGGTCGTCGAGGGTAAGAGTAAACAGTAATTTTGGTCAGCGGGCAAATTATGAAACCCGCGAATATTGCGAAATCTCTCGAAAGGATGACATTTAAAAGCTGAAGACAATTTTTGACTAAGGCACTAGAATGCGTAATGATGGCGACGACTCAGTAAATATGTGAAAATAATATATGTGTGGTGCGCTTTCATAAAATGTATGAAAGCGTTCCTCGCAGTAATAGACCCTACTTATCTAGTAGGTGGAAATAAGGCCTGAAAAAAATTTAGGTCCGTACGGGATTTGAACCTATGACCTCCGCGATACCGGTGCAGTGCTCTACAAACTAAGCAAACAAGCCAACTGGGAGCAGGTCATTATGTTGGTTCGTATTAACCCGTCAATGAATTTGAATGAATGAAAGTCATATATTTGTTCTGCGGTTTCATAAAATATATAAAAGTGTTCCTCGCAGTAATAAACCCTATTTATCTAGTAGCGACTAAGTACTGTAGACATGACTTATTGACTTGCCCTGTTCTGCTAACATAAGAGCGAACATGATATCTACATGAACATCATATATCTACTTTCATTGCTTGTAACAAGTGTAAAATTATTAAGTCGTAAGTGAAAAAAGCTGTTCCTTCAATTTAAAACGGCAGTCACTTTGAGAATAAAGTAACCTTTTATTTGCTTGTCATTATATTTGTATTGAGGTCGCTGACGCCAAAACGAGCTGGCTTTCTCTACCATGACCTTGCATCAAGCCAGTGAACTTTAAACAGAAGGATGGGTAAAACTGCGGAATTCTCATTTGTCTCGTAAGTAGGTAACTCGTTATGCACCCCACGCGACATTTAATTTTAAGTTTAATACAGAAGTCACTACTTTCATTAAATCATGAGGTATTAAGGTACGAAATATTTACCCTCACAAGGTAACTAGCATTACCGTTCGACAGGCTAGCCCCTGGAAGAAGTGCATTGGATTAAATATACCTTAACAACCAATTATTTCTGCCTCAAAAGGAATTTAACGGAATATTGCATATTCTTCACCCATTTTCCCAATGATTGATTGTTATTTTCGATCGTTTCTTTCAGCTTGCTAGATGTTTGTGCGAAGAGTCCTTCGTAGATGCATCTTTCAACATAGCAACCGAACGTGCACTAATCAGTAACCTCTAAGGTGTTTAATTTGGCTGTTGTTACGATGACATCTACGAGTAAGTAACCCAAGTCACAGCTTTTTTCCAAACTGCATATCCTTTAATCTCGCTAAGCATCGGGTTCGATCCTGATATAGAGTTAAGAGTCAAAGTATGAGACCTGACCTAATAAAAAAGAAGACATATTTAAGTGAATGATAATGAAAGACATGTTCCGTCCGCTATAGGAGAAATATCAACATTTGCATCTCGGTGTGCCATGACGACGATGGAGAAGATTGTCTGGGATGAGATAGTTGTGGCCAGTACTTCCACGCAAGTTGCATCAAAGTGCATTTCTCAGACTCTCTCTAGCTACTTTGTCTGCCTTTGTTAATTTCACAACATCGTTGCGGATTAGCGACGTAAATTAACGTAAATTGACAGAATATCAATATTCTTCCCAGTGTGAGACTGGCTCAAGACTAAGCCAGGCTGTGTACAATTCCTGAAATTCCCGTTATTTCACGAACTATTTGACGCTTAAGTGTTGACAAGTTTTTCGTATTAAGTAAGTGAAAAGTTGACTCAACGCTGCCAGGAGCTCTCTCTCAAAATTTACTCTTTAAGAGTCGAAGTTATCGTCCAAAATTCAAACGTTACAGTTAGGTTCATTGGCGCATTGATAACCTTGTAAATGGATAGATAGATACATAGTTTAATCTTAAAAGCTTTTTGCAGCCCGAGGGCTGAATTACACATTTTTACAATCCAAGAAATTTAGAATTCAAAATTCAAAAACCTAATCACACATCTTATTATACCAGCAGTTTATAATATTATAACATAATAATAAATTAAATAAAATATATTAGCTATAAATGTAAATTAATTAAAATAAATGTAAATTACTTAAAAGTATACATAAGATGCACGATCCTCGCAGTAGACAGCGCTATTTAAGCAATAGCGAAAAATTAGACCTGAAAAAAATCAGGCCTGTACGGGATTCGAACCACTGACCTCTGCGATACTAGTGCAGCGCTCTACCAATTGAGCTAACAAGCCAACTGGGCCCTAACCGTTAAGTTGATTCGTAATAAACCCGTGAAAGTGATAAATGAGATACAATGAAATATATGAAGCTCATATATTTTGTACTGCGGTATTAGATACATAAGATGCACGATCCTCGCAGTAGACAGCGCTATTTAAGCAATAGTGAAAAATCATCTTATGTATCTAATACTAATACCGCAGTATAAAATATATGAGCTTCATATATTTCATTGTATCTCATCACGGGTTTATTACGAATCAACTTAACGGTCTGCTCCCAGTTGGCTTGTTAGCTCAATTGGTAGAGCGCTGCACTAGTATCGCAGAGGTCAGTGGTTCGAATCCCGTACAGGCCTGATTTTTTTTTTTTTTTTTTTTCAGGTCTGATTTTTCGCTATTGCTTAAATAGCGCTGTCTACTGCGAGGATCGTGCATCTTATGTATCTAATACCGCAGTACAAAATATATGAGCTTCATATATTTCATTGTATCTTACTTAAAAGTATCTGCATTATCATTATCATCATTATTATTACTATCATTATGACGCGTGCCGTAACAAAAGTAAAGGATATCGTATCGATAAAAATCTAGCCATTAAACTTCTTTGCCATAGCAAATACAAAAGTGTTGATCGTTCTGGAAGTGCGAAGGCGTGGCATATTAAATTGGTGCTTATTTTTGAAGTTATAGCTGGTTTATGTATGGGTGGAAGAAGCGCCTTTAACTTATGGCTAGGGTTTTTTAAGATACCTTTTAAAAAGCTTCTGACATAGAAATTCGTAATGCTTTAAGATAGGTCGTAATCCTAAATCTTTAGCAACCGCGTAATCACCCGCAGTTATAATGGAAATTGACCGTTTCTCAATACGTAAAAGCTCATTCTTTAGATATTGCGGAAGCCCATTATAGAAGACAGGTATCGCGTACTCTGTTACAGATCTTACACATGATGTGTAGAAAAGTACTTGGTCTTGTAAGGGAACCCTAGCTCTCTTTAGTTGTACTAAAAAATACAACCTCTTACTGGCCTTTTTGATTACTTCTGATATATGACTGTTCCAGGTCAAATCGCTAGCTATATGAAGGCCCAGGAGTTTTACGCTATCAACTACCTCCAACTCTTTGCCTTCAATTACTATGGGATCAAAGAACCCGGGCCCTTTAGAAAATGAGATCCGAAGCTCTTTGCACTTATCAGAATTCAAGTGAACTCTCTTTTCTCGTGACCACTCAATAACACAATCTGTTATATTTTGGGCGTGACTTTCACTCTCTTTCGGTACCATCTCCGAGGCTGTTGTATCATCAACGTATTTCCATAGTGGATACGCGATTTAAAGGTCATTTATCATAAGCACAAATAACCATGGGCCCAATTTTGTCCCCTGTGGTACTCCGGAGGGCGCAGATCCCCACTCCGTAAAGCACTCCGCAGCCAGCTTAATTCTTTGTAATCTATCAGAAAGAAAATCAACCATCCAATTCGTAATTCTAACGGGCAGTTTACACTTAGTACGCAGTTTTCTAATCAGAATTTCATGGTCGATAAAATCAAAGGCCTTTCGATAATCAAATAAGATTGTTCTTACGGTAGCGCCATTTCCATCAGTGTTAATAGACCAATTATGTAACATGCTAATTAATGCCATAGTTACAATGAATATATGAAGTTCATACATTTTGAACTGCGGTATTAAATACGTATGATGCACGATCCTTCGCAGTAGATAGCGCTATTTATGCAATAGCGAAAATCAGACCTGAAAAAAATCAGGCCTGTACGGTGTACGGGATTCGAACCACTGACCTCTGCGATACTAGTGTACTAGTATCTGCGATACTAAGGTCATAGTCGTGGAGGAGTTTGGTATTGCCCCGTATTGGCTGTCGTCAATGATACTCATAACTGCTGGTTTGACGTAGTCGTCCACAATAAACCCTTCTGCGACCTTAGAAATGCAAGGAGTAAGCAAAATAGGTCTTAGGTCCTTTTTCAGTTACTTTATTGATTTCTTTTAGGCAGGGGTGTCACGTCAGCCAACTTCCACATTCTTGGTAAATGCTGCTCGGAGTAGGAGGCATTAAGGATTTCCGTCACTGGGAAAGCCACTGCATCTGAATATTCCTTCATTAGCCAATTGGGAACTCTATCAGGCCCACAAGCTTTCCCAGGGTTAAGGCGAGACAGAACCTTCTGAACACGTTGTTCACTCACGCACAGGATCTCTGGTGTTGTATCCGCCTCCATGGGAAGAAACTCTAGTGGAGTTGGCAGCCTGTACTCCTCCAGCGGTTCTAATAACGCGGCATTGATGGTGTTGGCGTTTTCTTTTAATGACAATTCTGAAAAGCCTTCCACGTCAATCTGGCTCAAAAGGTCGCCATTTTTTTCTTTTTGAGCCGCTCAGACGCTTTACTTCGTCCCACCATTTCTTTGGGGCTTCTTGTCTTAAATTCTGAATTCTCACTTCATAATGTTTAGCTCTGCATGCCTTTCTTTCCCGGTTAACCAGACTTCGCAAGAACTTGAATTGGGCAGAGTCGGCGCCATATGATTTGAACGCTTTTTGTCTTTTCAGTATCATTGACTTCAGCTTATGGTCAATCCAAGGGGCTTCAGCACTACAGGTGCGAATTTCTTTCTCAGGCATCAGAATATCAAGCCCTGTATGTACAGCAGTGTGGAAAATCTCCCACTTTTTCCGGCAACTATCCGTAGTAGCGAACAATAAAGGCCAATCAAGAGAGGTTAGATATCTCCCCAAGGCAGCCTTGTTACTCTCACGTAAGTCACGCCTTTTAACAACGTACTTTCTGTTTACATCGCGTTTACCATCTTTTGGCGAAACAACAACAGCGTTGTGATCCGACAACTCGAATGGAGGGTAGGCTTGTGGCGGACTATAGTATTCCTGCATGTTAGTGAGCACCAAGTCTAATATGGTATCCTTCCGGGTCTGAACTTTAACTATTTGCTGGAGACGAAAGTGATTCAGCAAGCCCTTAATATCCAAGCAGTTGAAATCCCCTGTGACGACCAATCCACAGTTGGGATATCGCGTCTCCGCTAGGGTGAGGGACTGGAACAAATGCTCCCGCATAGATGTCCCATCGGCCTTGGGGGGGTGATAGATCACTGCCGCGATTATGAAGGAAAACCTCCGGGGAAGGCGGTTTGGTCTTAGATGGAGCCACAATGTCTCATGATTATCGCAGCACTTTAAATCGTTCAGTTGTTTATATTTGCACCGTTTTTCTTGAGTATAGGCACACACACCACCGTGTTCTAATGTCTTCCTGTCCTCACGCACAATAGCAAACCCGGGGATGTCAACAACGGTGTCCAACACAGAGTCCTTTAGCCAGGTTTCCGTAACGAACGTAAGGTTGATATGATTACGAGTGATAAACTCGCTAACTTCATCCATTTTGGGGGCTAAAGACATGACATTCGCTAACATGATCTTAGAAACTTTGGGTGACCATTCAGTACTGGCTGCTCTGTTTTCCTTGGTACAATCTACAACAATGCAGTTGTTTATATTGCAACTTGGAAAGGTGTCATTTTGAATATTTAATATATGTTCGCCGATTGGTTATGTAAATGAGGTTTCCTGTGAAGGATTAAGTTCCTGGCAAAGAAACCCCCTTTAAAGTTCGGAAGTTGCTGAATCTTGCGAATTCCATTCCCCATGCAAATCCCAATCCGCCTTTGTTTGCGCTGTCCTGCTCTTGTCCCTCGACGTGTAGGTCTTTGCCGTGTTATTCCCAGATCAGATATGTTGCGCCATAACTCACGACCGAGCGACTTCTTCGTCGTTGAAGATAAAATGTAAACATTTTCATTAGTTTTTGTATATCTTTATCCTTTGTTCAGTGCGATCTTTCACATTTCGGGTTTGAACTTTTCGTGGGGAACACGTGCTACAGCTTACACTACATATTTCAAATTTAACCGCTGTACTATAAACTTGTGTGTTCGGCCCTCTACGAACGCCTTCGATCTAGCGTCGACAGAGCTGAATAATGAAATGCTACGTCATCGGGTATGCGGTCAAAAACGCGTGCTCAAGTGTCCTTGGTCTAAAATTTAGCGAAATTAGCGGAAAATGATAAAGGCTGACCTTTAAAACCGAGGAACTCTGTTTTCGTCGAAGGCACTTTCTTATTTCCAAAGGTTTAAAGCAGAAAATTAATTTTTGAAAATTTTTAGGGGGTGTAACAAATTTTTGGAGGTTGTCCTGTAAAAGAAAAGCGGCAAGGAAAACGACGCCTCTAAGCAACAGAATAGGAACCATGGGAAGACAGGGATGAAAAACGTCTGCGCATGCGTGACGTGAGCATGTTGATGTTATTGTTGGCGAGCTTTTCGATCGTTCGATCGATGAAATGTCGGCGCAATTTAAACTGTGTATTGCGGAAATATTTTGCATTTCAGACTGGAATGTAAGGACGCTCTTTGAAAATAACTTCTGTAAATTGAACTCGTCGACATGTTGAACGTATTATTTTTGGGAAATGTTTATTTGCTTGATCGAGAGCCAACTTTCAGTACTCGCTAAGGAAACACATTGCAAGCTTAATACCTTTAAGTATAATTTACCTCTATTTTAGATAATAAGATGAGATTCAAATTGATAGAAGGTAAATAATAACATGCTTTGGTAATAAATGTGAATCTCGAAGAAAAATGGAACTTTTATCAAGGTGAAGCGAAAGCACACCCATCCTACACGGTGTTACATGAACAAATCAAATACGCTGCAAAATATCGCGTTACCCCATGCATATCGCTATCACTGGAATTCAACATTCGTCACAGTCCTAAGAGTGTATTGGAAATTAGTTATTTCCATATGGTATGAGAGGAGCTCATGAATGCTGCCGCTCAGCAAAAGCCACATGAAACCCATTGTTCTCGTGGATGTGCAGTCAAAAAGAAAAATTCCTGGGTAAGTTGGAATAAGTACAATGGTTTTGGAACTCAAATGAAAACAGAAGCCGGAATTGCTTCAGGATTAATGTTGACTGGAAGTTCAAGACCAATAGTGGTATGGTCGATGATATTGTTCAGTGCTTTAGGGCCTTGCAGAGGTTGTAGCACACCAAAGGCTTGAGGAGTTTTGTGTGATTGAATCATAGATCCTGTTGCCTAGTACAATTATCTGGTACACCTACGCCTGACTCAGTGGACTGCTTATTACAGAAATATCCACATCGGATGAATAAAACAATTTGCTAAACAAAAGTGCAATAAGTGTACATGATTTGCTTACTGTTCTGCCAGTAACTGTTGACTGTAAAATAGTGCTCAGAAAGAACCAGAAAATGACATTGCCATGTAGATGCGGTTGGATATTGATTGTTTTTTTGTTTTCTTTTTTAAGAAAGAAAAACTTTTTTCAAAAAAATGCAATATATTTATCTAGCAACCTTTGTGGCATTACATGGTTAGAGTGCCGGATTGTGTTGTGCAGGAGGTCGACGGTTGGAGCCCCAGGCAGACCAATACTCATGGTCTTAAAAATAACTGAGGAGAATTTGTCACCTTTCTATAATATCAAGAAATGGACAGATATTCAAGTCTTCTCGGATAATGACGAATAAACCGTAGGCCCCATCTCCTGCAGGGTTAGGGGTAGGAGACGTTAATTTCCCACGCACGAGAGTACTGTGTGGTGGATGTCCTCCCCTGGGGTGGGATGGGTGGGTTGCTGTCTTACGTTTCATACACGAGCCTCTGGCTCAGGTAATCTGGGTAAACCTGCCTCACGTATAGACAGTAAACTTGATTGATTGATTGATTGTGTAAAAGTATGGAATCCCAAATGAAAGGGTTCCGAAATCTCCACAAAAAAAGGGGGTTAATAAGGGGAAGGAAGCGTGAGGGTGGCAAGCGTTGAAAGTGAGAAATGATGAAAATAAAATGTTAGTTGTTCAATAGAGAATTTGCACAGAGGGACCTACAAACTGCAAGGAAGTTATGCCAGTCATAAGGCAGCAATAAAATAAAAACTATCAGTAGTTCAATTGGGCACTAGCATTGAGGGTCCACACTTTTACACTTTTATTTCATTTTCTTACATATCTACAAGGTATTCCTTTGACCTGCAAATAGTGGGTCAAATTTTCTTAACCTAATATAATTACACTGGAAATAAAAATGAAAATGAAGACATACAACATAAAAAGACAAAAAGATACACAAGAAAAGAAAAAAAGGAAAATGAAAGATTTTCACTGTAAAGGACTCCATAAAGGAATCTTTAGTCTATAGAAAATTGGAGAGTCCTTTTTGCTTGTTTGCTTGTTTTTTTTTTAAAGATTTCTTTTACAAATTTGTTTATTCATTATTTTATATTCAATTTGCAATGCAGCCACTAAGGCAGTACAAAAATTTATAATAATAATAATAATAATAATAATAATAATAAGGAAGGTTAGAATGAAATAAGATGAGACATTCATAATCAGAGGAAAAGGAATGAGGGAGATGAGTAACACGGTTGGTAAGTATTAAAAGTACGTGGTAAAAGGAATAGAAGAGGTTAGGTATGGGGAGCCAAAAAAAGTTGTTTTGAGTTAAAAAAATTTGAACTGAATATTTTGATTGATATGATGGGGGTTGGGAGTTAAGGATGGGTTGGTCTGAGTTGGTTTTGACAATTGGTTTAAGGTAAATGATTGATCAAAATTACTGGTATCTGTCTTGAATTTGAAAGGTGATAATATAACAGACACAAAAGTATATCCTAAAATAATTTAATGTTATGAAAACTTAACTAAGCTATTTTGACAACACAGTAAATAATGGAATAATTGCAAGATATTAATGAGAGAAAAATTCCCTCTCTCCAATATTAGCTTAATTAAAATAGTGGAAGTTTACCTATGTAAAATTAATAGTAATTCGTTTTGCAATGATAGATATTTAACTTTGGTTAAAAAATAAATGGCTTCTTTTTTCGTAATTTTTCCAATCCTAAAAAGCCACTTTTCTAGATTTAAATCAAAACTAAACCAAATGTATAATTTGAGTCAACATAGTTCACAACGAATTCCATCTGTTATCGCCACACCTCAGTCTCCTTTGGCACTTTGTTAAAATTTTATTTCACAGGCGTCACACTACGTGGTCCCTCATTGATCTGTCCCTTTCTTTCTTCCCTTAATGTCCAAAATTTCGAAAAGGCTTACAGGAATTAAGTTAAGTTAATTGGAATGTTGGTCGGAAAACGGCGATGAGCAGCGACTATCTTACTTTTCGATCGTTCGGCGATGATCTAAACAAACTGGAGTTTCTTCAGGCAAGTTCACAGCTCTTGCCAAACCAAGTGGCAAGGGCCTAGAAGTGCCGTAAAAAGCTTCTTTACTGTTCCTTGTTTTACCGACGAACCAACCTTTTACATGAACGGACGAAAAAGTGACCAGAAAAAGCCAACAAGACACTATAAAAATTGCCTCAAACTGAGCCAGTTCGCAACCGTATTGGAACTTTGCACAGCTAACCCAAGGTGAAATTTTTAATCCGGTTTTCTTTAATCCTTTGTTCAAAAGCCTTTTTCGGATAATTTTCTCTATTTTGTTTAGGGTATTCAATCACCAAACTATAGGCAAAAATAATTATACTGAGTTTCTGAGTTTTCTTTTAAAGTCGTGAGATCTGAAATCAGATTTCAAACTAACCCTTTGCTATCTTAACCAGGCTTTGAACAACCCGGCTCCGGAGGCGTTGGAAGAAAGATATATGCGTCTCATAGGAGACTCAAAAAAGTTTTAACGAACAACGTACGATAGCTTTATCTGAGCATTATCTACTTTAATATTCTTAGCCAGCACACAAGCTTACTTTATTATCATATTGAAAACAACCTCATCAAAGCTTACTTTAGATTATAAGAATGAGTTAGGAATAAAAGCAGACCATATCATTTGAAATATTAAATAGACCTCAGCCCATGTTTTGTTGAGCATCCAATAATCCTGGGTCTGGCCACAGAATTAGACAATTTACTATTCTTTGGTTTTGCAATATATTTGAAATTCCTGTGTACACAATTCATCATAGTTTAACTGTAGCATGAACATTTTGTTCGATCTCGCGCTGCAAATCTCATAAAGAAAAATGAAAGCAGTGTTAACTAGAAGTATTGCGCTCGGTTTAATCCTGGTGACAACTGTTTGAAGAAAAAAAGAAAAAACAATCATGTGCAACTCTTTAAGCTAATATTCAATCCCTTGTTCTTGGTTCTTCCGATCAAGACACGAAAAGTTGAATTCCACAGACCTTGAAATCTTCTTAGAGTTAAATTTAAATAAAAAAGAAATAACTATTGAAAAATAGTTCCAAGAAAACTAAAACAACAGCATCCTTACTTTTCCTTCCGAATAAATATTTTCTTTCATTTGACTCGCAGCTCCCGATATCAGACCTTAGGAGTCCTTTGGACGAGTTTTCATCTCTGATCTTTCGACAGACTCACTACCTCTCCAGCGATCCCAGCGCATTACGGTGACTCCACCTTGACGTTTTCAGTTCAAACCGTTTAGGTTTGAGTATTGGCAACTGTTGTACTACCAGCCGCCTTTCATGGACGAGGCACAGTTGTTTTGGGACATGTCATTATCCCAATCATGTCCAAATCATATCCAAATCGCTAAATTGTGAGCCACAATGATATGCGAGAGAATCACCTGCAGAGCCTGTTAAAAAAAATTAAAAACCTTGGATTAATCGTTAGGCAACGAACAGTCACCTCCACAGCAAAAAATACTAACATGTGAAGTGCGAGGTTTTATGAGGCTCAATACTAGCAACACGCTTTATAAAATATTTGATATTATCGTATGACCCATACGGTCCCATTTGCGCAATCCCATATATAACAATAGCAAAAGCTGACGCGTGCAGGGCCGGACGCGTTGAAGTGAGCCAGTCCGGGAGAAGCCGTCTGGAACTGCAACTCGAGTGGCTGCGTGTACCCCTCTATCGCCCCCTATTTAGGTTGAGATTTTCAACAGTTACTGGTCATATGATAAATTGCTTATTGACTGAGTGGGTGAGCCGGACAGGAAAATATCTGGCTTTTGGTCATGAGGCACGGACCTCGCCGCGCACAGTCAGTGTGTAGGTCATGACCTCAAGCCAAATAATTTACCGCACAGCCCTCCCATTCAGTCAATAAGTACATAGTAGGCGTGCTCAGCTCGCAAGCTAAGAGACACTGCGCGGGTGCAAATTAGCAACGTGCCCTCGAATAGTCGTTGTCAGAAAGTTCAATTGCACCTGAATAAATTCCAAAATTTAGTAGATATTTCTCCTCCTCATTGGCTACAGAAAATGACTGGTACTCTGCGAATACAGTTGAACCACGGACGTCTTCTAAGTCAACTCGAACCTTGTTGCTGCTGCTTGCAGTCAGGCGATGAATCTTGTCCCCAGTCCGAGCCAAGACTCGCCGTTCAGATTGCCGAAGCCCTGTTTGTATTAATTACAAGTAAGGAAGAAATCCACAGCGCTGTCAAATCTCTTTTGAAATACCTTCCATCTTCCTCCAGCCGTCGCCTGATCACAGAAGACTTCAAATTCACCCAAACCATCAGGATCGATGTTATAAACTCCAGCATAGTTAGTAGAGGGGAGCTGGTTATGAAACCCGGCAAACTTCAGAGAAACAACTCTTTGTTATGGTTTTTGCGTCGTCACGTGATCACGACCCTGCACGCAGATAAACAAAATGGCGTCCTCACTGTAATCAAGACGTGAGACGTGCTCTATTTACTAGTTTCCTGCTACTTATGTCTGTTCTTTTAATATGCAAGGATAACAAATGTAAAGAAGAATTATGCCTGGAGAGAATTGTGCAGTATTTGGCTGTGGATCTTGCCGAAGGACAAAAGGAATTGGCATTTGGAAGTTGCCATTGGCGAAGGACGAAGCGCATGAAAAATGGGGGGAAGAGTGGCTCGGAGAGATCAAGAAGACAAGGGAGATGGACCGGAATTTCAGAGAACGTATAAAGTATGACCGAGTCTACACATGTGAGAAGCATTTTGCTCCTGAAGATATTGAAATATGTAGGTATGATACGTATAAGTCGTTCGATTTTTGCTTTTTCACCACACTGCAGTGCACGTGTACTCTGATTTTGGTTTGCTTGAACTTAAAATTAGAAAGAATCCCTGCCTTAATAGGGCCTTATTTTTCTACTTATAGTTACCTCTGCGAAAATGACCGAGAAAAAGCCGGGATTTGGTGCATTACCGACATTGAATATGCCCAAAAAGAGTCGGCACGAAACGGAGAAACCAGCGGCAAGACCGGCTCGATCAGTGCCTTTAAACGACTCGAGTATCAGTACATGTAGCAGCAGAAGTAGAAGTGTGTACTACAAGACATTCAGTGAACTTTGTCAAAAAATGAAGTCTCTAAAAAGCTTGAATGAATGGAGCTACAAGACATTTTCTGATCGACTTGTTATTCGAAAAGAACTAGAGCAATTTCTTCTGCCAAAACTACAGATTTGCATTGATAATAGTCTTGGGTTTACGGTGAAAATGTTTGGGTCATTTCTTGTGGATGTCCCTGAACTGTACTTGAAATACCAACGTTCAATGCAAAATGTAACACTGTCTATGCTTGTTAAAGATGGAAGCATATACAGTCTGTGATGGAGTGAATCCTTCTGACATGACAAGTAAACTTTACCATCATGTCGTTCCATTGAATCCACATTGCAAAGTGACGCATCTGCATTCTGTACCCAATCTGCAGTCTGCAGTTTGCATTTTGTACCTAGTCTGCATTTCGCACCTGGTTTTCAGTCTGTATGTTGTACTAACCAATTGCTAAAATGTGAACTCTGACCATTCACCCAACGTCACTTCAGCAGTTCAAAGTAATACCAAGTAGTTTCAACTGTATCCGGGAGTCACCAGTTGGAATTTAATTATCTTCAAAACTCATTTAAACGCAATGTATCCACGACTTATTCACAGTTTCCTTTCATCATTATCTTAAATAGTTATCATTTTCAATGAAAAACAACCACTTTTAACTGTTAAAATGTAATGAAAGATAAAAAAGATCTCAAAATAGATTTAATAAAAAGACAATCCAAAAAATTTAAATCATTGACTGTAGAAAATCAACTATTCGTGAATGCATGCATCAATTATTATAAAATGTAGAGACACAGGGGCATGAGTCTGTAAAATATGTGATATTTTGAGAACATAATTTCGTTTGCGACAAAGAATCCAATGAACAACTTATAATGTAAGTAACAAATTGATAACAGCTGAAAGCCATCCCGTATAGCAGATTGAAGTTAACATGACGCTCACTTTAAACGGCAAACTTTGTGCCGTTTTCTCAAAGCTGTTATCGGTGTTATCTATAGCCTTGTTTTAAGGATAACGCTGAGGAATAGTTTATCAAATCTTTACCTGGGACGGTGAGATTAAATCTACTAATGATGGTTAATTAAGCAGGCAGTGGGTAGCATTGCCTACCGTGAGTGACCTTAGTCTGCTGGGTTTTCAAGTCCTCGCGCACGTGCAACTTCAGTATTTCTTTTTCATTCACCTTCTCAAGGCTATTCACAAAGGAGGAAAAAACTAGAAGAAAACGAGCAAGGCGTCTAAAATCTCTGATCTTTAAAGGTTAAGCAATTCAGTACGACCTTTGAAACGGTTTTGAGTCGCATACATAATCAAACAAAATGGTGATTAGCTAGTGTTACCAAAATTTAACACTAACACTAATAAACAACGATTACATTAGCGCCTATAGAATCCAAAATAATAATAAGAAAACCACAGAAATA
Source organism: Stylophora pistillata (assembly GCF_964205215.1). Taxonomy (NCBI): domain Eukaryota; kingdom Metazoa; phylum Cnidaria; class Anthozoa; order Scleractinia; family Pocilloporidae; genus Stylophora; species Stylophora pistillata. Next base: position 41,010,216 of record NC_142522.1, read on the forward strand.
TACTTTTTTTTTTCCCCGAACAGAGCCAAAGAACGTGGATCCTGTCTTCTATTTGAAATCATCCGGATTCATCTGCCGAGTTGTGTTATTCAGCTCACAAATGCGCTTCGCATTATTACCTTCAAGATGATCATTAAACGACTGGCAACGGCTATTTTCCATAAATTTTAGACGGCATTCAAACTCGTCAGGAACATCAGTTTTAGCAGGCAAGACTTGACCAAGTAAGGCATAATCTACGAAGAGAAGTCTTTAGGTGCAATTTGTTTATGTAAACATAATTAAATTAGGCTGGTCCAGGCCGGCTTTATTACTTACCAGCTTGAGTCTCATAAACGTTCCCACAAAAGTCTCTAATTGCCCCAACGAAGAAAAACTAACAGAAATATGCCAACGATCACGTACTAAGCTCAGCTTATTGAGACGCGAGCCCTGCATGTTTTTTGTTCTTTGCGAAGTCTCAGTAAGAATACTGTAGAAAAGTTAGCCTCGTTGCCGGCGCATCTTCCCTTTGGACAAGCTTTCCTTCGAAATGATTGCCTGAATAGTTTATGTTTAAATGAAACCCTTGCTGCTTCCAACTCGATGTAAGTTTTAACAAGTTCAGTGATCAGAAATGTAGTATCCGAGGCCTTGCTTATTAACAAGTTAAGGAAACATGTATTTGGCACGATGCCACAGCTGTATACTCCTGAGATGGTTGGAGAAATGTTCATCAGCTAAAGAATATTCAGCCCTGTTGTCTCACTTTCGTTCAGTACTTGGACACAAGCCGGGAAAACTGGGCCGGGTACATGCACTCGAGGCTCAGTTAGTAGCAACCATCTAACAACGAAAAAGGTGTCTTTAAAGTATCCCATCGCCCAGAGATTTTAAACAGTTTATAATTTCTTAGTATCGCATTTCTAAAAAAAGAAATTCCCATTAAAACTCTCCAAAAAAAAAAAAAAAATAGCGGTAAGGAAAGGAAAAATATTTATAGACCGTTCGGACCGTAAAAGAACTTCTATTTGCTTATTCTTCTTGGAAGATGTGGCTTTTTGAAATCCCATGGGCGTTTGCTCGGTTAGGGAATAGCACTAGCAACTTAGATCCGATCAATTGTTCTATGAAAGGATCTAGCTCGAATTTTGCAACAACAGCTGTTCATTGATTGAGATTTGTATCTTTAGAAGAAAGACCATTTGCGACCTAAGATTTGGTCTAATTTTGCACGCACTTGTCGACTTTTTTATCAAAAATTTAACCAACCGTGCAACCGTTTGCACTTTGTCTCTCGTCTTTTTAATTCCAATGGCTCGTGGGTAATGAGGTGACAATGTCATAAACTTCCTAGAGGAGCTTTTTAGAAAAATAGTTCACCATGCTATTTCTACAGGTGAAAATGACAAACGATTCTACAAAATAAAGGATTACTTGAGGGGTTATTGTGAAACACACTGAATTTTTTCGCACGTCTTAAATCTGTGCCTGCTTAGCTAGTGGCTTTTTTATGGCGATTATGCAAATTTTAAGGGTTTTCTCAGTAATTACTCATTGCTCAAAAGCTATGAAACGAAATCAGGTAAAAAATGCCAAAGAGTACACCGATACAAACACGTTTGACAAAGAGTGATAAGCAAAATGCGTCTGACTCTCTTTTTCGTAACAATGTTTCTCCTTTATTAAGACCACAAACTCAGCTACAAACATACAACTATTCTTTTATAGGCTTCTCAGCAGCTCTAACTTTGAATCACGACCTACTGACTTGTGATTTTTTTAAGAACAGCAACAAGAAAACTAAAGAAAAAGCATCAGTTCTTATAGTTTACCATACAATACAATACAATATTCTTTATTTAACGAAGGTGACGTTATTAACTCAATGAGTTATCTAACTTTTGGTCTTCGCAATACCCCACCCATCCCACCCCAGGGTAGGATATCCATCACACAGTAATCTCGTGCGTGGGAAATTAACGTCTCTTACCCCAAACCCTACAGGAGACGGGACCTCCATTTATTCGTCCCTATCTGAGAAGACTAAAATATCTAACCATTTCTTGATGTTATAGAAAGGTCGCAAATTCTTCTCAGTTATTTAACGACCCGGGGCTCGAACCCTCGACCTCCCGGTCAACAGTCCAGCGCTCTATCCACTGAGCTAACCAGGAGGCGGTGAGATCTCTCTCTCTCTCTCCATCTCTCTCTCTCTCTCTCTCTCTCTCTCTCTCTCTCTCTCTTTCTCTCTCTCTTTCTCTCTCTCTCTCTCTCTCTCTCTCTCTCTCTCTCTCTCTCTCTCTTTCCTTGTAGTTTCTTTCTTCTTATCTTTTGTTTGACACGGAATAATCGATACCGAACCTTAGAAGTCCTTTGGGCGAATTTTGATCTCAGATCTCTTAAGAGACTCACGATCGTTTTTCCAGTGATACCAAGAAACTCCCTTATCGTTGGATTTGCCTTTGAGGTACAAGCCATTGAGGTTTGAATAATGGCAATGATTGTACCACCAGGCGCCTTTATAGGACGAGGCACAGTTAACGCTAGAGTGTGCGTCATTATCCTGGTCTTTGGTGGTAAATGCTGAGCCATTATGATAACTGAAAGAATCACCAGCCGTGCCTGAAAACCAAGTTTTAACAATTCTTCTCAAACTCATTATTTTCATTAGGTGATCATCCAACCAGGACACGCCAATTTCGTCTCTTGCATGTGATTTGAAACCCCGCTGAAACGCTGGAATTACGCGCTATTCATGAGTGCCATCTAGCATCAAACGCTTGAGTTTGATAAAGCATCAAACTCTAGTGAGCTCATTTCTTAATTCCAATAGCAACAACAAACTTGCCTACACGCAAAAAATTGGTGGTTATTTCCATTTTGTTTTATTCCCGGGGCGCGATTGAGGAGCTATTTAAAAAAAACTTATGCATCGGGTTTGATGAGGTTTCCTTAACACTCGAAAGTAACTTTGCTGAAATGAACGATAAACTAATACAAGATATATCGGGTTTAACAAGGGAAAAAAAAAATTCCATAGCTACAAGCAACTATGTAATTTGCTTATTATTGTAACATCATATGTCACTACTGACAGGATAATTCGAAAAACAACCTTGGGCTGAGAAGAGCGAATGCTTTGCTCTTCCTACGAGCTGCTCAGTAAATGGTCTAGGTGTAAATTGAAAAAGATTAATTTATATTCAAATTTCATAAAAGTAAAATTGAACTTTACCTGAATAGCTTCCCAAACTTAGACGGTATTTCGCACTCTCACTCGCCACAGAAAAAAAACTGTACTCTGCAAATGCTGTTTTACCATGGAAGTCTTCCAAGTCAACACGAAGCTTGTTAGTGCTGCTTGCAGTCAGGCGATGAATCTTGTCCAGTCCGAGCCAAAGCTCGCCTTTCACATTGCCGAAGCCCCTTTTGTAGTTATCCCAAGTGCGGAAGAAATCTAAAGCGCCATTATATCTCTTCTGAAACACCGTCCATCCTCCGCCAGCTGTTTTTTGATCACAGAAGACCTCAATTTCTCCCAAACTATCAGGATCGATGTTATACGCACCACTGATCTTGTGGCCAGACTTGTACGCTTCAGCGCAGTTCTTGTAAACCTCTGAATCAATAACAAAGTAAATATAGCTATTACATCATCTTAAAGGACAAAATACACTAATCTTTTTTTGGAATCAAAGGTCTTATTTTCTGGAGCCTTTTATTGGCTTGCCCCGCTTCAGTTTGGTTCCCTTCCAAGTTGTTTATGTAGGCTGTGTGAAATGTCGGTTTAGGTGTTTGCAATTTTCTCGGCATTCAAACCAGTGTGGAAATAATAACAGATACTTCACTACGGAGATCAAACGATGGAATTTCTCAATTATAGCAAGGAAAATTTCGTCAAAATTCGGAGTTAAAGAATTGTTATGTAATTAGTACTTACGTCTATGACACCATTTTCCAAAATATCCCGGATGACACTTGCCGCTCTTTGCTTGTCTTAAATGCTCCTCGGAAACGACGACACAAGTGGCCTGGGTCAGGTGAATCAGTGCTTGTTAGAAATTCTTCCTTATATTTTAAGGTTATATAAACACAAAAACTCTTCGCGAATCTCTCATTACTCATTAACATCTATAGAGGTATGGACGGAGGAGTGTTTGCAGCTATCCTTTACATGGGCGAGGCTTTACTCAGATTTAACTTGAAAATATTATTATCACAAAGTATATTTTAAACTGACCTGAACAGAGCCAAAATATGTCGATCCTTTCTTCTGCTTAAAATCACCTGGCTTTATTTGCCGAGTTCTGTTATTCAGCTCACAAATGTGTTTCGCATGATTGCCTTTGGGATGAACATTAAACGACTTGCAATTGTTATTTGCCATACATTTTAGCTGGCATTCAGGCTCGTCAAGAACATCAGTTTTGGTTACGGCATGACCAACCAAGGCATGATCTGCAAAGAAAAGTTTGTGTAGGTAATTATTTGAAGCAGGAAAAACAACTCATTAAGTAATTCAGGTGTTTACTTACCAACTTGAGTCTCAAAAACTCTTCCACAAAAGTCATCGTTCGCCACAACAAAGCAAACTACCAGAAATATCCTACAACTCACAAACAGCAATTGAGAAATCCAAACCTGCATGGTATTGCTTCTCCGCGAAGCGTTTGAGAAAACTGTAGAGTTTCCTGCTCGTCGCCTCCCAGAACTTCGTCGAGGCGGACTGGATAAACTTGCTTTCGAGAATATGCCTTAAAACATATAAGGTTTATCTATCATTGATAGCCGTTTCAATTATTAAGGTCGATGTAAAACAGGCCTTTTATTCTACTTTATTTAAGGTTGGTCATAATAAGTTTTATAAAGAAAAGAATACGTAGTAGGGCCTCTCCTACCAATGCTTTGGGATCTTTACTAGCAACCGGACATCGTCGACAATAAACTAAATCCTCTAAAGTGAATCATCCTGACGTCACGTAAATTGTAATTAAGCAAAGTTTTGAGTTTAATATAGTTTATTTTACACCATTACTGGGGGGGTATACGAGGATTTTATCGAATTTTGAGTTAAATAACATAAATGACATTAAAAAAGGAAAATATTAGTCTTAAAATCACAACTGAAATATTTTGGAAATGTTGTTCACCGTCTCAGTCGGATATATTTGTCTGAGATCAAGTGTCGAAAGATCAGTCTCGAAAGACATTTTGTCGATGGTGTGCCGGCTTCCTTTCCGTGAGTTCAATAATATTTTCAATTCAAACAATGATCCGCTTTCCCAAAACTATTTCTCTCTTATTTGAATCGTTAACATCTGTTTGCAGGTGGCGCACTGGAAAAAGTAACGAGGGTTTCGCCCCTTAACTCGACGAATTCTCCCCATCAAAATTTGAAAAGATTTTCCCCAACCTTAACCGGTTCATGCCTGTATGTTTTCACTCGTTAATTTTCGAGCGGTAGATCGAAAGTTTATCTTCTCTGACGATGTAATAGCTTTTTTTTTTAATTAATATGCAAATTGTTGCGAAACCGTAATAAGGAGGTTTGATAAAGAGGGACATTCAAGCTGTGTTAATTAACTTATACGCGACTGCACGGGTCACGCACATTCGGTATGGTAACCCGTCTTTATGAAAAAAAGTTTGACGGCTTTTTAAGTTTATTCTCGCAGCAAGTTTAGGTTAATTCTCCCTACGTATAACTTTGGGTAGACCATAAATCTTAGATCGCAAGTTTCTAACCATCTCGATCAACTTAGACACCGCTGACGGTGCACGGCGGTTGTCTTGCTCTAGAAACAAGTTTCATAATTATCCTTATATATACTAGTACTGTGCAAAAGTACTTCAATGGAAATGATTCTTATGATTGTAGAAGGTAAAGTTGGTTCATCTTTGTAGAGAAACTAGGCGGACTCATCTTTTTCAGCTGGGAATGAGCTTCAGGTCCCATTTGAATAACTTCCCAAACTTAATATGATATCATGTCCCCGTTGAAGTTTCGGCGAACTTTTAGTATAGCCAACCAACATTTTTGAAAATTCCACCTAACGATGCACAGAAAGCGGACTTAATCATTTAGGAAAGCCCATTACCTGGCGAGGGAATTTCACATTAAAATTACGCGAGAAAACCGATACAGCACAAATCGTGAAGCGAGAAGTGCGAAATCGGTTTTCAAGTGCAGTTTAACGCGAAATTCACGAGTTAGGTAGTGAATTTTCCTTGAATCACATAAATGAATAAAAATAAGAAAAAATAAAAACAGCGGTAGTAGTGTTTGTTTTTATATCGAGCCCGAAACAAGAGATGAGAAAAAATATCACTTAGCCTAGTTTTCAACTCGCAATTCCATGCCAAATACCCTGCTTCGTTAAACAATCGAAATTCGAGATTTTAATCGGTCATGCGATTTTATTGGAAAATTCATTACTTGACGAAGAAAGTCCGCATAAAATTGCATGCGAAAACCGATATTGCGCGAACTTCGAAGCGCAATTTAGCGCGGAATTCTCGAGTCAAGAAATAGATTTTCCTTCAATCGTATAATTAATAACAATAAGAAAATAAAAAAAAAAAACAGCATTACTTATAGTTGTTACGTATACGCAGATGCGAAACAATATCACTTGGCCTCATTTTTAACTCGCATTTCGACTTTAAATACCCCTCTTTATTAACCAATCAGAATGCGAGATGCTAATCAATGATATTGTTAAGAGACAAAATTGCCATCTTACAAGAATTTTCATGAAGTGTGTTTTTAAACTTATTCTAGTGTTAAGAACATGAATAGAAATAACATCTATTAGCAAGAGCCATTCATTTAAAAATATTATAATCATTTGATAGTTTTCTATTTCAACAGTGGTCTTACTTTGCAAGTAGAGTAATTGTTATCTTTTCCATCTTGAAGAAAATAGTTTATCTAACTGTACAAAAGCTTGTACAAATTAAAGCCGTTGATGGTGATTATAAATCCTAACCCTATCGGGAGTTTGACATGAAATCTGATGTTTAGTTCTACGGTGGTTAAAACTTGGCATGAGGTATTTTTAATTGTCTTGCGGTAAGATAAATTTTAATCAAAATAATCGTCTCGTACCGGTATTCCTAGAAATGACTACTTCTTGTACTTTCGATTTTTTTTTCAGATTCGTTCCTTTCTTAAATAAACGTCGTGTAGAACTGACAATCAAGAGAATACTCCTTAAATTTTAATTTGACATCTTCAGCACTTCTTTCTTTAAGTTGAACTTAAGGGTAAACAACTTTTACTTTCCGTTCTCCGCACTAAATTTTTCATTAGATAACTTGTTTCAAGAACACGTAGTTTTTCTGGAGACGGTACTTGTGCACGCCCCTTCATCCTCGAATTTATTCTGTTGTTATATAACGAACTTCTTGGGCTGTTTTCGTTTTAGTTGTGTTTTTCAGTGCACTTCTAATCTACGCAACGGTTCCTTAATATATTTCATATTGCCAGTGTTGTTTTTGTTTCACCAGAACTAAACTGGAAATGTAAGAAATCTAAGGCAGAAAATAATTTTGTCACTGCGTAAACATCCGGAAGGTACGTATTTATTATGCAGGAACTGTTTTAAGTAACGTAACGTGATTCGCTAGTTAAGATAGAAACGATGATGATGCATGATGATTGACAGCTTAGTAAGTGTCACTTTTCTAAGCTGATGAACAGCATTTTCACTCCGAGTTGAGCAAGTCCCGATAGCAGTAAATTGTAACGCTATACGAAATTTACGTGAAAACCTTTGGTTAACGCCTGAATTGAGCACCATTAAGCTTTTATCTTTTTAAGATTAATGATACTAGAAAAGATCATTCAGAAGAGAAAATCCTCATCCCCATCTGGAAAAATACGGAGAAATGGGAAGTTGTCACGGCAGAGTGGGTAGAGAGCTACAGACCAGTGAGACAGAGGACTGTTAGAGCAGGGATTATGATAAGGCCAAAGCAGGCGCACTCCCCCAGCTGTTTAAGTGCAGCCTAAACCTCTAGCAGTATGTCGAAAGCTTCTTTTTCATGACGACTGTCAGGGATATGATGAATCTCTTAGTTCTACGGGCGCGAGATATTTTTTTTTTTTATCCAACTATAACGTTTGTAAGAAACACAAGTATAGCACAGTTTAATTAAAATGCTGGACGTGAACCAGCACAGGTCGACAAGTGCGAAAGCGACTCTGAAAGTTAATTCATGAAAATGAAGATAAAGAGTTAAGGGACTTTTCCATGATTAGACATTGCGTTACAAATTTGAACGGCCAATCAAGGTGTTAGCACATTTTGATCTTTTTTTGCAACAGCGTTAAAAAAACTTTTGAGATAACTCTTATACTGTAGTAGAATGTGGACTTGTACCATATTAAAGTTAGGACATTACACCGTACGTACGACAATTTCATCTACCCATCGTAGAAACTTAGATGAACTTATTACGTCACCAATAAAGTAGTTTTTGGACTAGCTAGAGGGAAATAAATTACAAAAGGCAAGTAAATGGAGTCGACTTCGCAGTTTTGGCCTGGTTATCAGGATGGGTGGCACTAACGTTGAGTGAAATGTCAAAGAACTGCCGCGATATAAAGGCGCTCTCGAATATCGCGTTAATGATCGCCAAATGTAACAGCTACAGAAAACTGCCTTGATGAATCCAGCTTGACGAGTTAGGTGTAGATAGATTCTGCGAATGTGGTTTACACGTGCAATAGTGACAACTAAAGCCTGGTTCACACGTGCGATGCAAATGCAAAGGCAAACGCAAATACAAATGCAAGGATTACACGTGTAAACTACTCCAACGCCAATGTAAATGCAACACAACCGTCAATGCAAGGAATTTAAAATAAACTGTTTTCTGAGGTTACATTCACGTTAGCGTGCGCTTCCCACGAGTGTAAACCGGGGTAACGCAAAAGCAAATGCAAACGCGAGGCGGAAAATACAGGATCCATCGGTTCCACGCCACCACACCAGAGTTCAAAGCAAGATCATGGTGATCATGGTCACCATTTCGGGAGAAAAACTTGCGGAGAAGGTGGAAGGTGAGGAGAATTTCCTGTACTTTTCGAAGAAAGTTTTGCAGAATTTAACCACAATAGAAGAAGAGCCTTCCTTTGAAATATGTAACTAGAGAAGTGGGCCTAAAAGACGATATGTCTTATGAAAGAATGTAAACATAAACAGCAAATACATCGATGCACCAATACAGCGCTCTGTAAACCAAAACGAATGATATTGAAAACATGTTGCAGCAAACTCTACAGCGGAAGCTTAATCATTGTCGGCCATCTTGGAAAAATACTTCTACTACGCTTGCGAATCTCACCTTCCTTGCTTCCGCGTTGGGCGTGTGCATTTGCGTTTGTAGCTGCATCGGACGTGTGAACTTAAGGTATGGTTTGAAACTAATTATCAGAGGTCTTGGAAGTTCGCTTCACCCCATTCTGTCAAAAGAAGACAAAGTAGGCTTCAAAATAATTAACTACTTATATACCAAGGATGAAAAAAATTACATCAAATTAAGTCAGGCTTAAACTCAACCGTTAGCATCAAATACACTAAATCTTAACCTCCAGCCGTCAAAATCGAAAAATAAATAACCGTAAACCGTCAGCCGTCAAAGCTACCCCTCACTGAGACCCTATCTTTAGTCTGAAAATATTTGTAATAACAAAACGTCTTTTATACCAGAGCCCTAAAGCTTTGTTGCAGAAGTATAAGAAAGGTCAATGGGAAACTGGTGAGTTCGACGTGTTGACAATTTGCCTGGCAGGAATAGAGCCCAGTCAGTCATTATGAAAATACAGTTTGAGCAGGTAATTTAAAAATTTGCAATTTGTTCATCAATGTCAGTTAGGTTTTAGTTATCGGAATTAGGGTGTTTTCTGAGCTTCAAGAAAACTTCCCTTTTCGCGCGAAAAATGATTCAATTTACAAGCTGACCTCCATAAAATACGGTACCATTATAACAGCAATTTTTGCCAGAGTCTTGTTTCTCAGTTTGGCTTCTTTAGCGGAAAGTTTGAGGATACATAATTACATGACTCCATTCAAGTTTCAAAAGCAACTTAAAATAATTCTTGCATTCTACAGATTTTTGACCACGATCCTGATATTCAATAGTGATCGTGTCAAATTTACTACTTTTCCTGGTGCATAAAAAAGGAGTTTTAAGCACTTTCAAAAATTTTTTTTCCGAAGGTCTTCGACCATATACTTGCCTACCTATGCCTGGCTGCCACATACTGGGTGATAATAGTGAAGAGCAATCTTTAAAAAAAAATAACGCCGGCGGAGATTTCTTTCGTTCTCGTGACCAGTGGCAATTGTAGTAATTGCGCTGCCCTCGGTCAGTACGTCATGACCTCAAGTCAAATATACTTTCCCCATACGGCCCTCCCACTTAATCAATAAGTAAATAGTGCGCGTGCTCGGCTCGCAAGAGACACTGCGCAGGTACAAATTAGCAACGTGCTCTCGAATAGTCGTTGTCAAAAAGTTCAATTGCACCTGAATAACTTCCCAAATTTCATTAATATTTCTCCTCCTCACTTGCCACAGAAAATGACTGATATTCTGCGAATGCAGTTCCACCACGGACGTCTTTCAAGTCAACATGAAACTTGTTACTGCTGCTTGCAGTCAGGCGATGAATCTTGTCCAGTCCGAGCCAAAACTCGCCGTTCAGATTGCCGAAGCCCTCCTTGTATTCATTCCAACCTAGGAAGAAATCTACAGCGCCGTCAAATCTCTTTTGAAATACCGTTCATCCTCCCCCAGCCGTCGTCTTATCACAGAAGACTTCAAATTCACCCAAACCATCTGGATCGATGTTATAAACTCTAGTTATCTTGTAGCCAGACTTGTAAATTTCGAGACAGCTGTTAGAGGAGCAAGCGCAAGACATTTTAACTAACATCATTTTGTATATGTAAATTAGTTCCCTTTTAGGTTTGATTTTATTGTATAGTTCTATTACATAATTTGTACACCTTTGCAATTCAGCTTCCAGCGCTATTAAGGTATTCTTCTTAATAAACGTCTATCTATCTATCTATCTATCTATCTATCTATCTATCTATCTAGAAGCTACAAGAGAGAACTTTCGATTTTATGTTATTGGGATTGCAGTCTAACGGAATCTAAATGGGGATCTGGAAAATAAGTTTTGCTTCCAGCAACTTGGAATCTCTGTAGAACATTCGGTTCTAATATTTTATCCATGCCGATAAAACTTAGCTTTTTCTTATCAACCTACTCAGAGATTCATAAATATTTTTAAGAATTAGTTGTTAAAAGCAATTGATCATTATGGTCAGCATGAAGATTATCATCATCATCTTTCGCCGTAGTCTTCTTTGTTATCAATCTTTTGGAGTCTGGTTCCACATTTGCTTAATGATCACCATAACTTTACTTCTGAGAGAAGCTTTTTGTCTGTTGTTGGTTTTGGCTAGTCTCTAGGCTCATTGACAATTTTAAGCTGCCACATTTTCCTTCAGATTGATTGCTTGTAGCTATATGCACTGGATTGTTATTGTAATAAGTACTTATGTGTTTGACGACTTTTTCCTTTGTATCCTGGATGACACTTTCCTCCGTTTATCTGTTCGTTTCTATCACGGGAAACATGGACGCAGGTGGCCTGGGTCAAAGTCAAGAATGTGTTTGCCAGTTTTGAAAGTTTTTTAAGAATATAGTCAGTCAAGTTAGTCAGTTAGCAAGTCATTTCAGTATAATTAAGCCATTCGTTTATATTTAGAATGTAGTTTCTATATGAATTCAAGTTCCGGAGTTATTTAGGTTTACGCTGTTGTCATAAGTTTCCGAATTGTGACAGTCTTGTCTAACTTCCTCAAGTGGACGTGCTAAGTTTGTCCACCGACCTTTCTTTGGACTAAACGAAAGTTCTTGTTTTGGCTAACGTAGTCAGAGGTTGATTCAGCTAATGAGTAGCATTATGATGAAGTATTTGTTTTTCCTTTCGAAAGTCTCGTAAAATTGTTCTAATAACAAATGTTTAATCTCCCAAATGAGGTCAACCAGCTGGCATGCCCACCCGTATCTATCAACTGTGAATACGTAACCATGTTCGTTGGAGCTTGCTTGGTAGAGGGTGGAGAGCAGAGTAGGGAAGAACTGGTGTAGACAGTAAGTAAGTAAGTAAACTTGATTTAGACACAGTAACCCATTCAGCTCAAAGGCTGTTATCCAGAGGGGCCCTGAGACAGTGTGCAAAAGCATAGAGTTGAAATGAGTGTTTATGAACACAAGTCAGTGAGAAAAAGTATTCAGTGAGAATCAAAGTGTAAGAACCTGAGAGATTAAATAAAGTTATACAGAATGAGGTCAACTTGAATGTAAGTAGGTGACATTTCGGGCGTTAGCCCTTTGTTAAGGGTTTTGCCGCCTTTTTTTGTCAGTGGGCCCTGGGACCCATTCGGTCAGCTTAGCTTCACAGGCCCGTTCGGTTGAGAGTTCGTGTGTTGCGCTTTTTAGTTTCGGTAGGTTTCACTTTGTTACCTCAGTTTGTCAGTTTATCATTCATCGCAGCACCATCCATGTAAGTTTTCATTCTTCCGTTATTTTATTGTTTTCTCCTTGTCGTAATTTCTGTTTTCTGTTTTCGTTTTATCGTTTTCTGTATTTTATTTACATGTAGTTTCATCATTCGACACTGAAGGTCAATAAACATCGGTTTGCACACTCTTCGTGTTTCGGTTGAACACTGCGCTGAGAACGCGACACCCTTCGTCATTGGCTCATTCATGACTTGACCAAGTAAGGCATAATCTGCGAAGAGAAGTCTTTAGGTGCAATTTGTTTATGTAAACATGATAAAATTAGACTGGTTCGAGCCGGCTTTATTACTTACCAACTCGAAACTTAAAAACGCTCCACAGAAGTCTCTAATTGCCCCAACGAACAAAACTAAAAGAAATATGCCAAAAATCACAAAGCTCAGCTTATTAAGACGCAAGCCCTGTATGTTTTTTCTTCTCTTCTAAGCCTTTAAGAATACATACTGCAGACCTCGGCCTCGTTACCAGCGCAGCCTCCTTGTGGACAAAGTTTCCTTCGAAGGTATCATTTTAACATAAATTATTAAAACTTATGTTCAAATGGAACCTTTGCTGCTTCCAATTTGATGCAAGCTTTAACAAGTTCAGTGAACATAAATATAATATCCGATGCCTTGCTTATTAAAAAGTTAAGAAAACATGTATTGGCACGATGCCATAGCTGTGTACTCCTCAGATGGTTGGAGAAAAGTTCATCAGCCAAAGAATAGTCAGCCCTGTTGTCTCATGTTCTTTCGATGCTTGGACACAAGTCGGGAAAACTGGGTCGGGTACATGTACTCGAGGTTCAGTTAGTAACAACCATCTAACAACAAAAAGGTGTCTTTAAATTATCCCATCGCTAAGAGATTATACAGTTTATAATCTCTTGCCATCGCATTTCTAAAAAAAGAAATACCCATGAAAACTCTCCAAAAAAATAACAGTAAAGAAAGGAAAAATATTTATAGACTGTTCGAACCGCAAAAGAACTTCTATTTGCTTATTTTATACGCTTTGTATAGAATGTTTACAAGACTACAAGTTAAGGCCTCTGTCGATGCTATAGAGTCACTGGTTTCTGACTTAAAATACTGTGCTTTTATCCCGTCGATTTAAATCTTGAAAATATGCCATAAGGTTTGTAAATCGGATTTGGTTATCCGCTTCCATTATTGGTAGTGGTGGGCTCGAAGTTCTGCTTTCAGATGCACAAGGTAAGCTCCACAATATTTATACAGAATTCGACTCACAGAGGTTCTTTGTCTTCCAATGACAAGATATACACTTCTCCTTCACAAAAAACTTCTTCCTCTCTCACAGCTGATCGTGACTTGTCACATGCAACCAATCTACTACATCACGTAAGATCCCTATTTTTGTCTTAGAATAGTCGTCCAAAAAAAAAAAAAAAACAAACCGAAATGAAAAACCAAATGAAGCTTTCTCCTCTCCCTCAGAGAGCGGATTGAGAGCTTGATGTACTATTTAAAAAACGAGCAGCAGTGTTTTATCGGGTTTAAAAACACGAGACGTAGCCGAGTGTTTTTAGACCCGATAAAATACGCGCTGCGAGTTTTTTAAATAGCTTCAAAGACCCAGCCTCTCTAAGGATTTTTCTAAACGTGATTTGAATGTATTAAAAGTTAATTACATACAGAGGGGAAAAGTGCTCCTTGTTCGGCTGCTGTTAAAGTTCAGAAAGCTTTTCCTTGAAATGTTGTGAACAATGGGAAATTGTAAAAGAACGAATTTCTGTTCTAACGAGAATTTATCAGGAAAATAAACTTTGTTGTTTACTGCGGTTAATGTTTTTGTATGCTGCCTTTTGGGGAATAATTTGGTATTATAATTAACGTGATCTTTATATAAAGATCTCTAGTGATCTTTATGTAAAGATCACAGTAATCATATATTCATTTATTTAATAATTCAGTGAGGATTTCGTTGTTTATGAATTGTACCCCGATTTCCCCTGAGACCGAAATCCAAACCCTCTCCGGGCTTTTCAGAATGATCATTCTGTACCGGCTTTAGAGGTTCATACACGTGATCGATTTGCCTCGTGTGATAGGCTAATAAGTTCATGAATTATTAATGAGTTTTTGAAACGTTAATAATGATAGCTGTAATAATCGTGCCGTAGTTCCATTTCCGATCCATAATGTCTAACGGAACTCGAAAGATTCTTTTGAGCTTCTTAGAGGTTCAGGGCTAAAGAATGGAGCATAAAATTAACAAAAAAGCAATTCGCTGTGTAGAAGGGTAGAAGTAACTAATGAATTCGAGAAATTCGTGTTTTCTTTACACTAGTAGGCTTACTCATCGAGTAGAAAAAATGTGCGCGCATGTATTGCAACTGTGCGAGTTTTTTTTGCTTTCGCCAAAATCAAGAGTTTACTCTTGAGCAAAATAATATAAGAAGGAAATCACTGATAGCTTAAAAACAGGTGTTATTTTTCGAATTTTCTACTCGTGAATCGTGGATCGTTTCTCCGTTTCACTAGCATTTCATGGTTACTATCCTCAAGATTGCGAGAACTAAGTCCTAGGTTTATGATTGACTCGCGCTACACTGAAATGTATTTAGAACATTCTTTGTGCCATTATGTGTGGTAAAAAGCTGACCACGGCCGCAAGCCAAGCACTGTTGTAAAGTTGAAGTACTTGTTCTTGTTTGCGGCGTTATCAGAGACAGTATTGACGGGTATGCCAGTCCGTAGCTCCGATAAGGATCAGCGCGCCTTTTTCAGTCGTCATCGTGTAACATTGAAGAACACACCATTTTACCCTAAATATATCCTTGACCCAAGAATGGGAGCACAGACTCGTGGCAAATACCTTTACTGGATATGTTTTTACTTCTTTATTTCCACTCAGTTCAAGCTGAATTTCACAATCATGACAGTTTTGCTTGGAGCTGTTCTTGTGGCTTTGTCAGTACAAAATATATTGTGTGCAAACACTGAACTTTGTTTTTATTATGAACACATGTACATGCAGGGTACATACTTTTTCTGAAGTGTAGTGAGAACCAAATTTTGGGCTGAATAAATGCCCCCAGTGACCTTAATTTGTTGTATTTCTTTCTGTAAAGCCCCAAAGAGCTTGTAAGTAAACACAGCGCCACAATGAATTTGATTTTCTTGGAAACATCAGTTGTGATCTATTTCGTTTTTGCGTGTTAGTTCTCACCGGGCGGTCTACGCGTGAAAGTATTAGCGAGAGTTGTGAAACAAAGGGTAAAATAAACATTCGTTACTCTTCAAGCAGTATGTGAAAGTTCCCAAACAATAATTTTTCAATATACATTGAGCCTCAGAAGTCCTTTGGACCAGTTTTCAGCTCACACCTCATAACAGACTTAAAATTATTTTCCTAGTGCTAACAAATAATTCCCTTGTCGTCCAACCTGGCCATTGAGGTTTGAATGGTAGCACGCATTGAACCACCAACCGCCAGCATAGAGAGAGGCACAGTTACTGCTTGGCGAGGAGTCATTATCCTGATAATTTGTACTGAATAGTAAGCCCCGATGATAAATGAACGAATCGCCAACCGTGCTCAGAGAAACATTTAAAATTTTATGGTAACGCGCTGACTAAAGTAAATAATTTCTTTTTATTTATGAAAACATGCGTACATGAAAACATTCCCCCGAAGGACTGTAATGTCATACACAGAAAAAGCCTATTAAGTCCTGTGCAAAATTCGAAACAATTCCTTGGGACCTCAATAAGAAAATATTTTCCCTAAAATCAATTTCTGTATGTTTACAGTTTTCTCGGGGTTCGAACAGGCGCTGAAGTAATAATTGATATTTCACGGGAGAATATAACAAAGAAAATTTCGTCGCAATACAGAGTTTGAGAAATGTTACTTAATTGGTACTTACGTTTATGACACCACTTTCCAGCATATCCCGGATGACACTAGCTGCTCTTAATTTGTTTTCCTTTAATTTTTGCTCTTGGGAAACGTCAACACAGGCGGTCTAGGTCGGGTTGATTAGTGGTTTGTAGAAGTTCCTCTTTATTTTTTTAATGGTTACATAAACACGCAAACTCTTCGCGAATCTTTGATACTACCACGATAACATTCATCTAAGACATGCAGAGGATCGTTTTCCTTCTAAGTTCACAGGTACATTATGGGCGAGGCCTTGTTCAGACCTACAATCAGCGACAAAATTGTTGACACTTTGACCTTTTCAAACCCCCATTTGTTCAAATTCATACCTTTTGACCTTGTTAAGCTAGCCTACTCACTCCTTCATCAAAACTTCATCATCGAGAATCTGGAGCATGCGTTTGATGAAAAGTAAAATATTTTGAAAATTAAGTGGCTATAAATGCACCTTTTTCTTGTACTGCATGCTCAGCATCTGTTTATCAGACAAGTATTTCCATGCTCTAGATTATAGATTAATATAAATGTATATCCTCTCCACAAAAAAGTCAATTTCCTTTGGGGTGATACGGATTTTTGAAATTCCGCCGGCGTTTGCTCGGTTAGAGAATAGCACTAGCAACCTAGATCCGATCAGTTGTTCTATGAGAGGAACTGGCTCGAATTTTGCAACAACAGCTGTGCATGGATTGAGATTTGTACCTTTAGAAGAAGGACCCATTTGCGACGTACGGTTTAGTTCACTTTAGCTGGCAATTGTCGACTTTTTTATCAAAATTTTAACCAACCGCGCAACCGTTTGCACTTTGTCTCTCGTCTTTTTAATTCCAAAGGCTCGTGGGTAACGAGATGTGAATGTCATAAACCGAATGGGTAGCATGTATCCTCTGTCGACTTTCTGGAGGAGGTTTTTAGAAAAATGGTTGACTAAGCTATTTCTACAGGCGAAAATGACAGACGATTCTACAGAATAAAGAATTATTAGAAGGGTTATTATGAAACGCACTGAATATTTTCGCACGTCTTAAATCTGTGCGTGCCTTATGACTTTTTTTATAGCGATTACGCAAATGTTAAAGGTTTGCTCAGTAATTCCTCATTGCTCAAAAGCTATGAGACGAAATCAGGTAAAAAATGCCAAGAAGTACACCGATACAAAAAACGTTTTACAAAGGAACAAGCAAAACGCGTCTGACTCTCTTTTGCATAACAATGTTTCGCCTTTATTAAGACTACAAACTCAGCTGCAAATATACAATTTTTCTTTTGAAGGCTTTATCGGCAGCTCTAACTTTGAATCACGACCTACCGACTTGTGATTTGTTTAAGAACAGCAGCAAGACAACTATAGCAAAAGCATCCTTAGAGTTACTCTCCTTGCAGTTTCTTTCTTCTCATCTTTTGTTTGACACGGAATAATCGATACTGAACCTTAGAATTCCTTTGTGCGAATCTTCATCTCAGACCTCTTAAGAGACTCGCGATTATTTTTCCAGTCATACCAAGAGACTCCCTTACTGTCGGATTTGCCTTTAAGATACAAGCCATTGAGGTTTGAGCGATGGCAATGATTGTACCACCAGGCTCCTTTAAAAGAAGAGGCACAGTTAGCACTTAGGTGGGCGTCGTTATCCCGATCTTTGGTGGTAAATGCTGAGCCATTATGATAACTGAAAGAATCCCCAGCCGTACCTGAAAATCAAGTTTTAAAAATTCTTCTCAAACTCATGAATTATTCATATGGTGATCATCCAACCAAGACACGCCAATTTCGTCACTTGCATGTGATTTGAAACCCCACTGAAAAGCTGGAATTATGCGCTATCCACGAGTTTCTTATAACATCAAACGCTTGAGTTTGATGAAGCATCAAACTCTAGTGAACTCAGTTCTTAATTCAAATAACAACAACAACAAACTTGCCGACTTGTAGAAAAATTGGTGATCATTTCCATATTGTTTTATTCCCGAGGCGCGATTGAGAAGCTACTTTAAAAAAACTCGAGCATTGGGTTTGATCAGGATTTCCAAACACTCTAAAATAACTTTGCTGAAATTAAACGATTAACTTATGCAAACTCCGCTGCGCTCACTCGTGAGATATGAAGTTGAACACGAGAAAAGAAATTCCTCATCTACAAGCAACCATGTGTGAAGGTGTAGTCTGATCGTCCGGGTGAGTGTAGTCCTGAGAAGGACTGTTGTCGGTGGCAGTGACTGACGTTTCGACAACTACTGACAACAATCACTCACTTGACTCTGATGATGACTTCCGCACAGGTTGTCGAAACGTCAGTCACTGCCACCGACAACAGTCCTTCTCAGGACTACACTCACCCGGACGATCAGACTACACCTTCACATGTTACCCCCGGGTTCAAACCATTTACTGCAAGCAACCATGTATTATTTTGTTTATGGTATTAACACCATAGACCTCCACTAACTGGAGAATTCGACAAACAACCTTGAACTGAGAAGGGTGAACACTTTGCTATTCCCTCGAGCTGCCCAGTGAGTAGTCTAGGTGTGCATTGAAAATAGTAAAATCATAGTCAATTTTTTATATAAATACCTGAATAGCTTCCCAAACTCAGCCGGTATTTCGCATTCTCACTCGCCACAGAAAATGAACTGAACTCTGCAAACGCTGTTTCACCATGGAAGTCTTCCAAGTTAACACGAAGCTTGTTATTGTTGCTTGCAGCCGTCAGGCGATGAACCTTGTCCAGTCCGAGCCAAAACTCGCCTTTCACATTGCCGAAGCCCCTTTTGTAGTCATCCCAAGTGCGGAAGAAATCTACAGCGCCGTTATATCTCTTCTGAAACACCGTCCATCCTCCGCCGGCTGTTTTATGATCACAGAAGACTTCAATTTCTCCCAAACCATCTGGATCGATTTTGTACACACCACCAATCTTGTCGCCAGACTTGTAGGCTTCAGCGCAGTTCTTGTAAACCTCTAAATCAATAATGTAAATAAATTAATAAGAGGAGTCAGCTTATGATAGAAAACACTAAATCTATTATATCATCCCCAAATAAAAAAAATACACCAAATATTTTGCAATGAAAGGTCTGATTTCCCAGAACCCTTTACTGGCTTGCCCCGCATCAGTTTGTTCCCCTCCAATGCTGTATTTGTAAGCTGTGTGAAATGTCGGTTTAGGTATGTTTACAACTTTCTCGGATTTCGGACCTGTGTTGAAATGATAATTTATACTTCACGGCGGAGATCAAGCGACCGAATTTCCCAAATATAGCAAGAAAATTTCGTTGAAGTTCAGAGTTAGAGAATTGTTGTAGTACTTACGTCTATGACACCATTTTCCAAAATATCCCGGATTACACTTGCCGCTCTTTGTTTGTCTTTTTTGCTCTTTGGATACGTCGACACAGGTGGCCTGGGTCAGGTTAATTAGTGCTTGTTAGAAATCTTTCCCAAATTTTTTATGGCTATGTAAACGCAAAAATGCTTCGTTAATCTCTAATGATTCCACAGCATTTATAGAGGTATGGGCGGAAGAGTGTTTAGAGCTATCCTTTACATAGGCGAGGCCCTGCTCAGATCTAACTTGAAAATATAATTATCACAAAATATACTTGAAACTGACCTGAAGAGAGCCAAAAAACGTCGATCCTTTCTTCCGATTAAAATCACCCGGCTTCATTTGCCGAGTTGTGTTATTCAGTTCACAAATGTATTTTGCATGATTGCCTTTGGGATGAATATTAAACGACTTGCAACTGTTAATTGCCATACATTTAAGCTGGCATTCAAACTCGTCAAGAACATCAGTTTTGTTCGTGACGTGACCAACTAAGGCATGACCTGCGAATTGAGAAAGGTTTGTGCGCGCAATTAGCTGATTCACAAACAAGAACTCCTAGAGTAATTCAGCTTGTCTGAAACGAGCATTTAAGGTTACCGTGCACCTTCAGAAGTGTCTCGCGTGCAAGCGATGTAGCGCGTCCGGTTTAAACTGTAGATATCTTCACCCCATATCAAATTAAAGCTTATGGGACTGGCTATCAGACTATACGAAAAATTTTGAAAAAAAATGAATTGTCGACTTTTAAATGCGAGCGCCCGAATCACCTTTTGAACGTTACATGTTAAAGCGAATTTTGGTTTTCGCTTATTTGATGTGTTCCTCTGTTTCCGGGGCCAAAGCGCTAAAAAAACGTGTCTGCGGTTTGCCATATTCAATTTCAGTGAAAAGTTACAGAAAATGTTTGAAATAGGATTAAAAAAATGTGGATTGATCGTACAAAAATCGCTCTTGAAAAAAAAACTATTTAGAAATAAAAAATTTGGAGACAAGCCTTTGTTGTTTATATGTAAAACTAGCTACTGTCAAAATTTGAGAGCAATCGAACAAATTCCCTTTGACTTGTAGCTCTTAAAAGGTGATTCGGGCGCTCGCATTTAGAAATCGTGAAAAATTCGACAATTCATTTTTTTCAAAATTTTTGGTATAGTCTGATAGCCAGTCCTATAAGCTTTAATTTGATATGGGGGTTTAGATATCTACAGTTTAAACCGGACGCGCTACATCGCTTGCAGGCGAGACAGCCTGAAGGTGCACGGTAGCCTTAACTTACCAACTTGAGCCTCAAAAATACTTCCACAAAAGTCATCGTCCGCCACAACAAACCAAACTATCAGGAATATCCTACAAGTCACAAAAAGCAATTGCGGTATTGAAGCCTGCATGGCATTGCTCCTCTGCGAGGCGTTTGAGAATACTGTAGAACTTTCTGGGAGAAAAAAAGAATAGATCGTCGCCTCCCAGTACTTCCACGAGGACTGGATCAATTTGCTTTCGAGAAAATGCTTTAAAAAAATGAAGTTTATTTATTATTGATAGCCGTTTTAATTATTTATGTCAATGTAAGACAATCGGGCCTTTTAGTCTATTTTTTATAAATGGTTGGTCATAATAGGTTTTGTAAAGAAGAGAATACGAAGCAAGACCTCTCCTATGAATGCTTTGGGGTCATTACTGGCAACCGGGATGGTCGAAAATGAACTTCTGACAGTCAACCATATTGTCGTCACGTAAAATATATGCAAAGTTTGGAGTCTAATATAGTTTATTTTGCACCATTCCTGGGTGGACCTGGGGTATTTTATGGATTTTTGTCAGCCGGTTAAGTCACATAAATGACATTAAAAAACGAAAACATCTAGTCTTAAAAATGAACATTGACATATTTTGGAAATTTTGTTCAACGCATCAGCCTGATATATTTGTCTGAGATCAAATGTAAGGCATGACGAAAGATGTTTCGTCGACGGTGCGTCGGCCTCCTTTCCGTGAGTTTAATAATATTTTCGATTCAAACAATGATCCTTTCTCCCAAAATTAGTGCTCTCTTATTTGAATCCTTAACATCTGTTTGCGGGGGGGGGGTTCACTGGAAAAAGTAACAAGGGGTTTCGCCCCTTATCTTCACGAATTCTCCCCATCCAATGCAAGAGGTTTATCCCCAATCTTAATTAACCGGTTCACGCCTGAATCTTTGAATTCGTTTCCTAGCGGTAGATCGAAGGTTTTCCTTTGAAGAAGCAATAATTTTTTCAATTAATATACAAACTGATTGCGAACCCGTAAGGAAATTTAATAAACGACATCCAAGCTGTTTCAACTCATACGCGACTGCACTAGTCATGCACATTCGCTGTTGTACACCCCTCTTTATGAAACAAGTTTGACATCCTTTTAAGCTTATTCTCGCAGCAAGTTTAGGTTAATTTACCTTACGCACAACTTCGCGTAGACCGTAAAGCTTAGATCGCAAGTTTCTAATCCCTCTCGATCGTCTTAGACACCGCTCACGGTGCACAGCAGTTATCTTGCACTAGAAACAAGTTTCATAATTATCCTTATATAAACTAGTTACTGCGAAAATTAGTTTCAATGGAGATAATTATTATGATTGTAGAAGCCAAACTTTGTTTATCTTCGTAAAGTAAAATAGGCGGAGTGATCTCGTTTTTCAGTTTCGAGAGAACTTTAGGTCCAGCTGTCCGAATAACTTCCCAAGCTTAATATGATGTCTGTCCCTGTTCAAGTTTCGGTGAACTTCTAGCATAGCCAACCAACATTTTCGAAAATTCCACATCACAATGCAGAAAAAGCGGACTCAATTATATGAGAAAACTCACTACCAGACGAGGGAATTCTACGTCAAATTGCACGCGAAAACCGATATTGCACGAATCACGAGGCTGAGAAAAAGACCTATTTTTCATAAAAGCAATTTGCAATGCTGACACGGTAAATGATTTTGATCCATAATCAATTGAAGATAATGATCACAGAAAGCAAGAATTAAAAGATGGGCGTTGGACGAGTTCCTCAGTTCGCTCAGCCCCGTTCGCTCCGAGGAAGGGCTAACGCCCGAAAGGTCAGCTCTGAAACTCTATACGGTGGCCAATTTACATCATCAAATCGTTGGATAACGCAATTGTTCAATCGAATGAGCAAAAGTAATCTGGGTTACATTAATTTTGCTTTAGTTCGCTCTGTGAGTGATCCAGGCGGTTTGTTTGGTTTTCCTTTGAGTGCTCATGGGCTCTTCTTTTCCTGTCGTCTTTTGGCCGTTGTAATTACCATGGTTTTAGTTTTCCGGAAAGTCCATCGAAAACGCTCTAAAAACCAAATTATCTTGGATTACCCCCCCCACCGACGCAAGACCATTAGTCGCGGTTTGTAACTGTGGAGAAAACACGAAACCCTCTGTTATCTCAAAGGAGGAGAAACATCTCTTATCCGTTCTTGTTTCTAATAGTTTTACTTCTGCTTTCGTGCAGAGAACAACAAATACCAAGACACAGGCCACCAGTGTTGAACCTCTTTCAATTCCTTTCCCTCCCTCCCACAGAATTCAAATCCACCGCAACGTTACTCCAAGTATAAGGTATTTCTGAGCAACTTCTCCATAACAACTGAAACAAAGGGGGGTAATGTTCAGATCATATGAAACATACGGAAATAGGCTCTATATGTTAGACCTAACCTCCATCTTTAGAGGGTCTCAAGGGGTTTAAACGTCAGCCGTCAAAGGCCTAAAATTGAACCTTCAAAAAGGATAAATATTCACCGTAAACTGTCAAAAAAGCAGTACAATATCAACTGTCATTAAAAGGTCTTCAGGATCTCGCTACTATTTCCCATTTTCGCTACTACCGCGCGAGATCTTAAAGTCTCAAAGGTTTAAAAGATCTTTACAATGGTAAACATTCTCCTTGCAGGTTTTTATATACACTTATCTTATTGTCATGTGCATTGATTTTCGCCTTAACTGATAGTTTGAAGATATTTTAATATTTGTTTTCAATAGTTTATCTTTAGAAATGGCTAACTTCTCTGATAACTTTTTGATTCTGGCCAAAGGCCACACCACGGCCGGAGCGTTATTCCCACCTTTCTCCCCTGAACTCACTACTGACAAGTTTACATCATGTCGAGCGTGTTAAAAACCTAAAAATCTTGGTGAGCTTCTATCGTGGAGTAGAAGAGAAAGCTTTCGAGTGATTCAAGACAAGAATTTCTGTTGGGGAGAAGCATCATGGAAGTTAGAAAAATACTTCCACTGTGCTTGCAAATCTAACTTTCCTTTCATCCGCGTTAAGGTATGGTTTGAAACTAATTATCAAAGGTCTTGACAGTACGCCTTACTCAACTCTGTCATGAGAAGACTAAAAAGACCTCAAAATAGCTAATAACTTAAACAAATGATGAAAAAGTTGATAGCAAATGAAACTCCATGAAGAAATATCTTCCTGTTTACCGTCAGGCTTAAAACTCAACCGTCAGCATCAAATATCCTAAATTTTATCCTTCAGTCTTCAAAATGGAAAAAACAAACAAACAAACAAACAAACCACACAACCATCAGCCGTCATGTTTATATTGCCGCCATTTAAAAGCAGCTTCTCATCAAAATGATTTATTTAAGTAGTACCAAAGATTCAAATGATGGCTGATACCTAAGCGTTTACCGGGATTTATTAGGAGGAGGGGGGGGGGGGAGTGTGGCATTTAACTAAAAGTCTGTTGCTAGGGAAATCTTGAAACCCACTTGACTTCGGTTCCTCGATCGACCCCAGTGGGCATCAAAGTTTGTCAATTTTGCTCGATCCATGCTTCCTTGATATTTTTTTGAAACATGACCGTATTTGGGACCGGTATATGAAAAATAAACAAAGCGTGTCAAGAGGAAATCATCTGGTCCGGATCAATTTAGATTTTTGCTAAAAAACGTTATCATCGACAATCTGGAACATGCGTTTGATGAAAAGTGAAATATTAAAGTAAATGTCTACAAATGCACTTTTTCTTGTACTGCCCACCACTTGTTTATCAGAAAAGTACTTCCATGCTCAATATCATAGATAAATATCAATCTCTGTCCTCTCCACGAAAATTTGTCCTCGAAAGTCAATTTCCTCTGGGGAGATACGGACTTTTGGAATCCCGCGGGCGTCTACTCGTTTGTAGAATAGCAAGTATGAACTATGAGCTAGATTGAGATTCGTACCTTAAAAAAGAAAAAAAAAAAACCCATCTGCGACCCACGACCTATGTTTACTCTTGCTGGCACTTGTTACCTTTTTATCAAAATTTTAACCAACCACGCAACTGTTTAGTCTCTCGTCTCTAGCGCATATCATAAACTTAATGGGTGGATAGTATGAATCCTCTGTCGGCTTCTTTAAGAGAAATGGTTCACTAGGTTATCTTCACAGGTCAAAGTGACATACGATTCTACAAAAGGAAGCAACATTAAAAGAGTTGATGTTACAGCAAATGTATATTCTTTATTTTCAGCGACGTTAATTAGTGTTACAGCGACTGCACATTCTTTTTTCCCATAGTTTCGCCTTTATTAAGACCACAAACTCAGCTACAAAAATACAATTTTTCCTTTCAAGGCCTTATCAGTAGCTCTAACTTTGAATCACGACCTACCGACGTGTGATTTGTTTAAGAACAGCTGCAAGAAAACTGAAGCAAAAGCATCAGTTCTCCTTGTAGTTTCTTTCTTCTCATCTTTTGTTCAACACAAAGTAATCGATATTGAACCTCAAAAGTCCTTTGGGCGAATCTTCATCGCGGAGACTCAGGATTGGTTTTCCAGTGATACCAGATAACTCCCTGCCAGTCGGATTTGCCTTTGATGTACGAGCTATTGATGTTTGAGTCATGGCATTTCTCGTACCCCCAGGCACCTTTACCATAGATGTCATAGTTATCGCTTGAGTGCGCGTCATTATCCCGATCTTTGTGGAAAATACAAAGCCATCATGAACACTGAAAGAATCACCAGCCGTGTCTGAGAACCAAGTTGTAAAAATTCATCATACAAGCAGCCATGCATTATTTTTCTCATTATATAAACACTTTAGGCCCTTACGGACAGAAGAATTCAAGAAATCGAGAAACAACCTTAGATTGAAAACGATGAACGCTTTTGCTATTCATAAGAACCACCTAGTAAGTAGTCCAGGTGTAAATAACAAAATACCAGGCAAATTTAAATAAGAAAAACTCAATTTTACCTGAATAGCTCTCCAAACTCAGTTGGTATTTCGCATTCTCACTCGCCACAGAAAATGAAAATGAACTGTACTCTGCAAACGCTGCTTTACCAAGTCTTCCAAGTCAACACAAACCGCTGTTTGCAGTCAGATAATGAATCTTGTCCAGTAAGAGCCAAAACTCGCCTTTCACATTGCCGAAGCCTCTCTTGTACTCATCCCAAGTGCGGAAGAAATTAATCTACAGCGGCGTTAAATCTCTTCTGAAACACCGTCCATCCTCCGCCGGCTGTTTTATGATCACAGAAGACTTCAATTTCTCCCAAACCATCGGGGTCGATTTTGTTCACACCACTGATCTTGTCGCCAAACTTGAACGCTTCAGCGCAGTCCTTGTAAACTACAAAATCAACAATAATATGAATAAGTTCATAAGAGGGGTCACCTTCTAAAAGAAAACACCAAATCAATTACTTCATCTCTAGAGGAAAAAATCCGCAGATTTTTTTTTTTGCAATTTAAGGTCTAATTTCCCAGAAGCCCTTTCTGGCTTACCCCGCAACCGTTTGGTTGCCCTTAATGTTGTATATGTAAGCAGTGTGAAATGTCGGTTTAGGTGTGTTTACAATTTTCTCGGAGTTCAGACAGGTGTTGAAGTAATAACTGATACTTCACAGTGGAGATTGAGGTATCGAAGCCTGCATGGCAATGCTTCTCTGCGAAGCGTTTGAGAATACTGTAGAACTTTCTGGGAGAAAAAAAAAAAAAAAAAATCGTCGACTCCCAGTACTTTCACGAGGACTGGATCAATTTGCTTTCGAGAAAATGATTTTCATTAAATGAAGTTTATTTATCATTGATAGCCGTTTGAATTATTTAGGTCGATATACAACAATCGGGCCTTTTAGTCTATTTTTTATAAATGGTTGGTCATAATAAGTTTTGTAAAGAAAAGAATACAAAGCAGAAGCTCTCGTGTGAATGCTTTGGGGTCATTACTGGCAACCGGGCATGGTCGACAATGAACTTCTGACAGCGAACCATCCTGTGGTCACGTGAAATCTACACGCTGGGGATTTCTGGTGTATTTTTTGACCATATTTTTTTCCGTTTTTTTTTCCCGCTGCCATGTTGGCCGTGCGGAGGTCTGGCGCAAAGCCGGGAAATGGTTAACTTCGCAGGCTCTCTATGAATTATGGTTAAATCAATGCGTGGTAAATAATTTGGAACCAACTTCTAGTTCCGCTCAAGAGCTTTAATTTCATACTAAACACGGCATAGTAGGAGAATTATTTTTGGTTTTCCTTTGGTTGGAAAGAGGAGACTGTCATGGCGTCGTAAAGCAAAGCGTATTTTTGAGGCATCTTTAAAAGATTTAACCTTAAAAATGACAAGACGGCCAGAAGCAAGAGACAAAGCCACGGAATCATGCGGTCATTGGTAAGGACTTGTCCAATTCAGAATTTTTAATTTTTGTGTCGTTTCCTTGATATCTGAACTTTTCAACGACTACTATCGCTGGACTTTCGAGCATTTGGTTTACTAAGCGAGCGGCTTTCACTTTGTCAACAGAATGTGGATAAAGACGCGTTGCAACAGAGTGCGACGACATGCCGCTAAAAAAAGGGCAGAAAAGTCGCTTTCCTTTGAATGAATATTTGGAGGTTAAACGGAACCAAGATGCCCTTCTTGTGTCTGCCCTTGCCCGTGATAAAGAGTTTACGAAAAAGGCAAGGAAATTAAAGCGACTCGAGTTAAAGGTAAACAAGATTGAATATCAAATGCTTGATTCTCCTATCCCTGCACGCATACATCTTCAGATGTAGTTAAGAGAAATACAATATAAATCGGAAAGCAGCTAAAGTGCCTTTTACCTCTAAATACGCTGAAATGAGCAATTCTTTTGAAAATTTTCATGAAATTCTCCGCTTTTCTTTGATTTTAGCCAAACTCGGACTATGTTGTTATTGTGTTCTAGGCAAAATTAGTGAATGAGAATAACAAAAATGTTAAAGAAAAGGTCAGTACCTTAAACTCATATATTATCGGTATATACAATTTTGAAAATTATATTCTTGGAGAAAGCTTTTTTATTCCCTGCGAGCAATTTATCAATAGAGTGATGTATGATTTACTCTGGCTGTGGAGTCATGCACTGAAGTGAAACTGAAGATTTGCATGGTAAAAATTTTCTGTTTTCTTCAGATCTCTGTTACAGACAACCTTGTGGACAGGAGGACCCCCTCTCCAACAATTTTGGGAGATGATGGGAAGATCTCTGGCCCTGGCCGTAGTGCAAGACGAAGGAGGCTGCAGACATTAAATGCTGCAAAAATGTTGCATGGAGCCACTGCTGAGAATATGACACCAGCATATGCAGGTCTCATGGCAGTTTTGAATGAAAGTGCTCCATTGTCAGTATTGTGTGATGCAATGATAAAATGTGCTAAGTTCACAAAGAAAGTTATTCCTAAAATTGTAAAACAGAAGATTAATATTTTTGAGAAAAGTCAAACAAATTTTATTAGAAGTGTAAATATTTTGTACAAGGGTGGCATTGCAAGCAAGCAGAAGTATAATTCAAAAAGTACATCATTAACAATGTGCTTAGATGATGCTGGGGTTAAAAGAAAGCATATTGAATTCATGAGCAACATTACAGTACCAAGACTTCTTTCTTATAAAGAGGTGCTTAAAAAAATTAATCAAATAGACACAGGTGATTTACATGATGTAAGGGAAACACTTTGCCAAGGGCTCAAGGAAGAAGATATAGTTAATGGGAAATACAAGGACCTTTAAAGCTATTGTTGAAAATGGCACAATTTTATCTCAGTGCCAACAATTACAGGAAGGATAAGCGTAACTGGTTTGGGAAGCAAGAGGGAACTTTTAAAGTCGCCATAGGGGGTGATGGTGCACCCTTTGGAAAGGATGACCAAGCATTGGCTTGGTTAGTTAGTTTTCTAAAGTGTGGTCAGCGTGTGTGCAGCTCTGCAGAGAACTTTCTCTTACTTGGGGCCAATTGCTTTGAAGACTGTGAGCCTGTTCGCAGATATGTGGCACTGCTTGAAAGGCAAATGACTGAAATTGAGGGAATATGTTTTCAGTATAAATTGATGGTAAGGAGAAGTTTGTGTCCTTTCAATTTGAACTGCTACCCAGTGACATGAAATATTTGGCTTTTCTAGGAGGAGAACTAAGTATATCTGCCTCTTATTTTTCTCCATTTGCAGACATCAACAAAAGTGACATTACCGACACTCAAGGAAATTTTGGTTTAAAAAAACAAGACAAATGGGGTCCATGGAACTATAATCAAAGAATTAGAGTGGCAGCTGCTGTGGAAAAGAAGAAGGAAGAGGTAAGTAAAACAACTCTGAAACCAGTCACAAAGCGTGAGAAAATATCCTTCATTTCACAGAAAAAATCTAGGCAAGAGTTTCCTCCTTTGGTTGGTAAATTTATTGATAGGGCCAAAGCAGAACCCCTTCATTTGAAGAATAATGCTTGGCAACAATGGAACTCATCAGACTTGATGTATTCTTTGTCACGGAGTCATCTTGGTGAATGCGAGTCTATTTTAGATGTTTCTCCAAACAGCTGTTTTGGTAAGTATTATCATGCCATTAGATTCAATGTGAAAGCAACACGTTTAGCAAAAAAGATCCGGAAGTGGTTTGCAGATGACAGAACAAAGAATAGACCCTTCGAATATCGATTTACAGGTAAAGAGTCGCGTCTTTTTTGTCACAATTTCATGTATATTGTTGAAAGTCTGAAAACTGATGAAGATCAGAATGTTCACACTTTCAAGTTACATGTTTTTGCCTACACAGGTTTGAATCTAAGAGATTCAGTCTCTCTTTTTAGTAGGGTCTCAATGTCAAGTAAGCAGGTTCAAAGTCTCAATCAGGTTTGTTCCAACTATTTCAGAGCTACTGCACTCTTTCTTAAAAGTACCCCTACTTCCTGGACAATTGGCCACATAGTGCCTGTGCATGCCCAGCAACTCCAGGAAACACTAGGTTTGGGCTTGGGAATTAATACAATGGAGGGAAGGGAGGCAAAGCATGTTACTCTTGCCAAATTTACTAGCAATACCCAGTTTAACAACAGATGGAATCAGGTTTTTAAGCATGAGTACATTTCATTATTCTGGTTACGAGAAAATGGGTGTGATGAAACTGTGTACAAACACACTTCAAATAAATATATACCTAAGAGGTGTTTTACCCGTGACTTTTGCTACTGTGGTCTACCTAAAGATGGTGATGTAGAGAAGTGTAGTTTTTGTTCTTAACACTTTCAAAACTTAGTTTTGGACTGTGTTCTTCAAGGTAAAACCACGCTTGAGGCTAAAGAAGCAATAAAATAGCTTAAAGGTGGCCTGTAATGTAATATTTTCTTAGAATTTGCAAACTACAGACAAAAATATAACTATTTTATTGTTATGATAATGTACTTAATATATTGCCCTTCATGAGATACTCAATGTATACCCCAACATACTATGTTAAAAGGAAAACAAATTATATATGTAGATTTTGAATACCTCTGGAATAATTTTTCATATGTTTGTATATCAATCACCAAAATCAGAGCAAATTGTCAAAGAAAGTTGCTCTCTATCAAATACCATATTATCAATTATCATAGTGGATATAAACAACTATTAAGCCCATATGTTTGGAGTATTTAAAGGAAAATGAATTTTGTCTCAATTCTCAGTAATCAAAATGATTTATAGTATCTAATATATAAAATAGTATGAGTGATTCAAGAGGAAGCAAATTAACAGTAGTGCATTGAATTTTCAATATGAAAAGTTTATAGTAATATATATATATATATATAAATATATTATGGATATATTCAGAGATTACAAAAGGTACTTTACTATTTCAATTTTTCATTAATATACAGTAGTGCATTGAATATCGATAAGAAGAGTTTACAGTAATATACATATGTATATATTAAAGATATATTCAGAGATTACAAAAGATACTTTACTATTTTAATTTTCCATTAATATACAAAACATTGCATGCTGAATGCATTGCCATCAGAAATTATTAATGTCTTTAATGTTACTATTACGATAGTTGATTACAAAATTTGAATTGAATATCAATATAATTATGGCAATGAAAAATAGAAAATATATATTTCAGATGAAAACAAGTATATTAAAAGTATTAGACTGAAAGGAGTAATCGTAGTTACTGTTCATTTCACACATGCTGAGGCCAGTCATGCTCATTCCAGTAGCCGTAATGAAAATCAATGGTGATTAATTCTTTTCTGTACGAATATTTTATTCCAAACTGTTTTTCCGAACTTAGGATTGCCTCTACGCGCTTGTTACCTTTAATTCTTCTTTGCAAAAAGGTATTTTTATTCAGATTTTGATCTGTACAATCAGAAAACACCTTTCTCACTCTGTCATGAGAGATGAAAGCAAACACACAGTTCTTTCGTGTTCGGTCAGCTATAACTCCGAAATTTGTCCGCGAAACAATAGCTTCCAAAATTTCAAAAAGCTCTCTGTGCAGCTTTTTCTCCACGACTACTTGCCAGGCGTGTTTGACGGAACATCGTGGAGACATTCATCGCTGAAATGTCTTGAGCCAATCCATGGCTTGCCTTTGAAACATTGGAAAATAATCTCCCAAGATGTGCTTCAATCCGGTTCGGTTATTGAAGTGTCGAACCGAAACTGGTGCCAACAACCCTCTTAAATCATGTAGGGCTTCGCTCATATTATTAATGTGACCATCTTTGCCCGAAAGTTCAGCTCCTGCGACTACAAGCGCACCACGAACAGTATTCAAAAACACCGCACTAGCGTCCGCCATGTTTTGTTAGAGAATAGCCGGTTGGAAGTTGGCCGCTGACGCATTACTTGAGCCCGTCAGTTTGGCCAAATTAGAGCCTAAAAATCCCCGGCGTGCTATGCAAAGTTTGGAGTCTAATGTAGTTTATTTTGCATCATTCCTGGGGGAACATGGGAGATTTTATCGAGTTTTGTGTTAAATAACATAAATGACATTAATAAACGAAAACACCTAGTCTTAAAAGTCAGCATTGAAAATATTTTGGAAATTTTATTCAACGCATGAGCCTGATATATTTGTCGGAGATGAAGTGTGATGTAATGTCGAAAGATATTTTGTCGACGGTGCATCGGCGTCCTTTCCGTGAGTTTGATAATATTTTCAATTCAAACAATGATCCTCTCTCCCAAAATTAGTTCTCTCTTATTTGAGTTAGTAACATCTGTTTGAGGGAAGCGCGCTGGAAAGAGTAATACCTTTGATACCTTGACGAATTCTCCCCATCAAATGTAAAAGGTTTACCCCAACCTTAACCGGTTCACGCCTGTATCTTTTAATTCGCTTCCTAGCGATAGATCGAAAGTTTTCCATCTCTGAGCGATAATTTTTTTTCAATTAATATGCAAATTAACGGTTGCGAAACCGTAAAGAAATTTTATACACTTGGACATTCAAGCTGTGTTAACTCGTTTGCGACCGCACGAGAAACGCACATTCGCTATGGTACACCCTTCTTTATGTAACAAGTGTGACAATTTTTAATGCTTATTCCCGCAAAAAATTCATGTTACTTCATCCTACGTACAACTTTGCGTAGACCATGAAACTTAGATAGCAAGTTTCTAATCCCTCTGGCGAAGAACTTAGACATCTCTGACGGTGCGCTGCAGATGTCTTGCTCTAGAACAAGTTTCATAATTAGCCTTATATAAACTAGTTACTGGGAAAAGACATGTCAATGGGAATAATTCTCGTGATTATAGAAATTAAAAACTTGGTTCATGTTGGTAATGAAAATAGGCGGAATCATCTCATTCATTTTCGAATGAACTCTAGGTGCCATCTGATTAACTTTCTAGGCTTTTAATACATGGTGTCTGTCCCCGTTCAAGTTTCGGCGAACCTCTAGCATAGCGAGCCAACATTTTCGAAATTTGCTCGTAACAATGTACCAGAAGCGAACGTAATAATGAGGACATATTTATTATCAGACGAGGGAATTCCACGTCAAATTGCAAGTGAAAACCGATATCGCAAGAATCGCAAAGCTGAGAAAAATTATTGTTTTTCACAAACGCAATTTGCAATGCTGACACCGGTAAACGATTTTGGTCCATAATCGATTAAGGATAATGATAATTGCTTTAGTTCGTTCTATGATTGATCCATGCAGTTTGTTTGGCTTTTCTTTGAGTTCTCATTGGCTCTTTTTTTCCTGTCGTCTTTTGGCCGTTGTAATTACTATGGTTTTGGTTTCTACGGAAACTCTATCGAAAACGCTCTAAAAACCAAATTATCTTGGATTACTCCCCACCGACGCAAGACCATAGTCGCGGTTTATAACTGTGATGAAAACACGAAACCCGCTGTTATCTCCAAGGAGGAGAAACATCTCTCATCTGCTCCAGCTTGTTTCTAATAGTTTTAATTTGGATATATCAACAAAGTTGTAATGGTGAATTGGCCACAGTAACGATTACAAAAGCTGACGTTTCGAGAGTTAGCCCTTCGTCGGAGCGAATAGAGGAATTGTGGGTTGTGTGTGCTTTTAAAGGCAGAAAATGGAGCTGCGTTATAGGTGGGAACATGGCAAAGAGAAACACATGAATAAATTAGTGGAATGAAAAGCGTTCGTTGATCCCAGTGGGATTTAGACTGCCGGTTTGAAAGATGATAGTTTTACTTCTGCTTTCGTGTAGAGAGCAACAAATACTAAGATACAGGCTATCTGTGTTGAACCTCTTTCCTTTTCCCCCCTCCCCTGATAAATAATCTTTCTGTAGCAGACACAATTATTTAGAAATACGTTAATGACACCACTCTTGTCGAATCAGTATTGAAGAATGAGTCTAGCTAGAAGTAATTACGTGTAAATGAACTTGTAAGACAGAAGTTGATGGTTTCCAATTCAATGAGTCTAAATGTAAAGAACTGAGAAGATCATTCTCCAGATCAGGCAGTCTGTTTGATCATATCATGACTATCAATGATAAGCAAATCGAAGTTGTTTCATCCGCAAGGTTGTTAGGAGTGATAGTCTCGGACAACCTCAGGTGGAACGCGCATGTAGAATCTATATGCAAAAAGGCTACGAAGCGTCTGTACTTCCTAAAACAGCTAAAGCGCGCTAAAGTTCCATCCGAGGATATGCTACTTTTCTATACAACATGTATACGCCCTGTAGTAGAATATGCGTGCCCAGTTTTTCATCATTCTTTGCCGCAATATCTGTCCAATGAAATGGAAAGATTGCAAAAACGCGCGTTGCGGATGATTCAACCTGACTTATCCTACGCTGAGGCTCTAGTAGCTCTTGACATTGCGTCATTGTACGAGAGGAGGGAGATCTTGTATGATACTCTATTTGATCAGATTGTAAGGGACGACAACCATAAGCTCCATGATCTGCTGCCTCCACGCAACGAGTCCACCCATCGCACCCGCAGCCAGAGATACTTCAAGCTACCGATTTGTAAGACAAATAGGTTCAAAAACACATTCATCATGGCGAACAGTTTTAATTATTAGTAGCTATCTTAATTATTTGTATTTTGGTTTTTGATACTTCTCTTATTGTATTTTATTGTAGATTACACTTTGCGGCTTTTATTGTAGTTATCTTAGAGTAAGAGATAATTTGTTCCCATTGTAAAGTAAGTCGTATTTCAGTCGGCCCGAGGGCTGCAATGATTTTACTTTCTAATAAAGCTATCTATCTATCTATCCCACAGAATTCAAGTCCACCGCAATGTTGCTCTATGTAAAAGGTAATTCTGAGCAACTTCTCCGCAACAGCTGAAGCAAAGCGGGTAATTTTCAGATTATATGAAACATACGGAGATATACGCTTTAGATATTTATGTCATAGACTTAACTTCCATCTTTAGAGGGTCTCAAGGGGTTTAAACGTCAGCCGTCAAAGGGCCTAAAATTGAACCGTCAAAAAGGATAAATATGCACCGTCAACCGTCAGAAAAGCAGCACAATATCAACTGTTTTTAAAAGGTCTTTCGGATCTCGCTACTTTTTCCCATTTTCGTTGCCTAATGCGCGACACCTTTAAGTCTCAAAGGCAAAGGATCTTTAAACTGGTAAACATTCTCTATGCAGGTTTTTGTATGCACTTATCTTCTGGTCATGTTCGCTGATTTTCGCCTTAACAGATAGTTTGAAATATTTTAACATCTGCTTTCAATAGCTTATCTTTAGAAATGGCTAACCTCTCAGATAACTTTTTAGTTCTGACCAAAGGCCACGCCTCGGAGCGTTATTGCCACTTTTCCCCAAGTCATCACCGACAAGTTTACATCATGTCGAGCTTGTTAAATACGTTCGTCAGCTTCTATCATGAAATAGAAAAGAAAGCTTTCGAGCGCATTAAGAGGAGAATTTCTGTTGGGGGAAAGAATCATGGATGTCTTAGGCAACACATCATTGATTTCTCAGGGATCAACGACTCACCCACAATTTGGGGTCGGCTCATTTGAGCTCAAGCTCTTCCGACTTCAAAAATGAGTCATCCTCCGTAGCGTTTCAAATGAATTCAAGCTCTTCCGACTTCAAAAATGAGTCAGCCTCCGTAGCGTTTCAAATTTATACGTGGAGCCTTTAGCGTCCTGCAATATTCTTTGACTTTGTAGTATCTTGAAGTAGTCAGTCAGGCGGATCGCAGAGTGGGCGGCCAAGTGCAATACCAGTGGCGGGATCCAGACCTTGAGCTAAAGGTGAGGGGCAGTTTTGTATGTGTATGTACACCTTCCAGTTTTTCTTCCCTCTGAGTTTATTTTTTAACCAAAATAATAGGGGACCCCGGGCCCCCTGGACCCCCTCCTCTTAGATCCTGAATACTCACCCTGGCTCATAATACTTGGTGCCGCAGTCTATTATGCATTTCTAGTATGTCCATTATATTGAACTCCAGTCATCTGAGACTAAGAAATGGGAAGCTGTCATGCAATAGTGGATAGAGAGCTACAGACCAGTGAGACAGAGGGCTGTCGGAGCAAGGATCATAAGGCTAAAGCAGGCACATTCTCCCAGCTGTTTACGCACAGCTTAAACCTCTAGCAGTGCGTCGAAAGCTTCTTTTTTATATGAAGACTGTTAGGAAGATGATGAGTCTCTTAGTTCTACGGGCGCGAGCTATTTTTCATCCGACTATATCGTTTGTAAGAAACACAAGTATACCACAATTTAATTCCAATGCTGGACTTAAACCAACACAGGTTGACAAGTACGAAAGCGACTTGTAAAGTTAATTCATGGAAAAAGAAGTTTAAGAGTTAGTTAAAAGATCTAGAGTTATTACGAGAAGCACTGACGTTTTACGCCCATCTTAAATGTGCACTTTCCCAATGGTCTTTCATGGCGATAATGCAAACTTTGGAGTAAACTCAGTAATTGTTGATGGCTCAAAAAATATGAAACGAAATCAGGAAAAAAGCGATACAGAAACATTTTACAAACTAAAAAGCAAAATTCGTTTGACTCTCTTGTGCTTATTCAGTTTCTTCCATGGACATGAAATTGTTAAGCCTCGCAAAGAACATTTCAGCGGCTCATTTTAAAAAGCTTATCACGCGCTGCTTCAAGAAATATCGAGTCTCTTCAACGCCTCGGTGACTTTAATAAATGTTACAGAGACTGTAAATTGTTTTTTCCCCATTCTTTCGCCTTTATTAGGACCAGAAACGCAGCTAAAAATATACTATTTTTCTTTTCAATGCTTTATTAGCAGCTCTAACTTTAACTTTAACTCTAACTTTAACCTACCGGCTTGCGATTTCTTAAAAGAACATAAGAAACAAAGCTAAAGCAAAAGCAACCGTCATCGTAGTTTCTCTCTTTCTAGTTTCTTTCTTCTCATCTTTTGTTCGACACAAAGTAACCAATACTGAACCTTAGAAGTCCTTTGGGCGAATCTTCATCTCAGACCCATTAAGGGAATCATATTTGCTTTTCCAGGGATACCAACAAACTCCCTTACTGTCGAATTTGCCTTTGAGGTACAAGCCATTGAGGTTTGAAGAATGGCAAGACTTGTACCACCAGGCGCCTTTATAAGAAAAGGCACAGTTAGCGCTTGAGTAGGCGTCATTATCCTGGTCTTTTGTGGTAAATGCTGAGCCATTATGATAACTGAGAGAATCACCAGCCGTGCCTGAAAACCAAATTTTAAAATTTCGTCACTTGCATGATAAATTCAGATGCTTCGGCTTAACGCTTCCTTTAATAACTTATATATCATTTAAGATGAAATTCCTTAAACATCCAGTACGATGCTGGAAATTCGAAACAAATTTGCTGAGTACTTCAATAGAAAACCTACTTTCCTGAAATCCCTTCTAAAAAGGGTTGAAACCCTGCTGCGCTTACTCGTGACCCGGATATGGAGTTGAACACGAGAAAACAAAGTCTATGTCTATAGGCGACCATCTTCAAGTTCTATTTTACTTATCATATTGAGATACAATGAAATATATGAAGTTCATATATTTTGAACTGCGGTATTAGATACATATAATGTACGATCCTCGCAGTAGATAGCGCTATTTAAGCAATAGCGAAAATCAGACCTGAAAAAAAAAAAAAAAAAAAATCAGGCCTGTACGGGATTCGATCCACTGACCTCTGCGATACAAGTGCAGCGCTCTACCAATTGAGCTACCAAGCCAACTGGGAACAGGCTGTTAAGTTGATTCGTAATAAACCCGTGAAAGTGATAAATGAGATACAATGAAATATATGAAGTTCATATATTTTGAAATATTTCATCATATGTACTTATCATATTAAGTTCAAAATATATGAACTTCATATATTTCATTGTATCTCATTTATTACTTTCACGGGTTTATTACGAATCAACTTGGCGGCCTGCTCCCAGTTGGCTTGGTAGCTCAATTGGTAGAGCGCTGCACTAGTATCGCAGAGGTCAGTGGTTCGAATCCCGTACAGGCCTGATTTTTTTCAGGTCTGATTTTCGCTATTGCTTAAATAGCGCTATCTACTCCGAGGATCGTACATCATATGTACTTATCATATTAATACCATAGGCCCCTACTGACCAGAGAATTCGAAAAACAATCCTGAACTGAGAATGATGAGCGCTTTGCGGTTCATACGAGCTGCTCAATAAGTATTCCAGTTAAGAATTTAAAATAACGATATTGGCAAAATGTGTACAAGTGAAACTCTACTTTACCTGAATAGCTTTCTAAACCCAGCCAGTATTTGGCATACTCACTCGCCACAGAAAATGAACTGTACTCTGCAAACGCTGTGTTATTTAGAAAGTCTTCCAAATCAACACGAAGCTTGTTACTGCTGCTTGCAGTCAGACGATGAATCTTGTCCAGTCCGAGCCAAAACTCGCCTTTCACATTGCCGAAGCCACTTTTGTATTCATCCCAAGTGCGGAAGAAATCTTCAGTGCCATCAAATCTCTTCTGAAACACCGTCCATCCTCCGCCGGCTGTTTCATGATCACAGAAGACTTCAATTTCTCCCAAACCATCAGGATCGATTTTGTACACACCACTGATATTGTGGCCAGACTTAAACACTTCAGCGCAGTTCTTGTAAGCTACAGAATCAATAATAATGTTAATAAATTCATAAGCTTCACCAAATCTGTTATATCATCTCTAAAGGACAGATTCTGCCAACGTTTTTTACAATGAAAGGTCTGATTGCTTAGAAGCCTTTACTGGCTTGCTCCGCACTAGTTTGGTTCCCTTTAATGTTACATATGTAAACTGTTTAGGTTTAGGTATGTTTACAATTTTCTTGCCATTCAAACCGGTGTTGAAACGACTGAATTTACCAACTATAGCAAGGAAAATATCGTCTAAATTCGTAGTTTGAGAATTGTTATGTAATTATTACTTACGTCTCTGACGCCATTTTCCAAAATATTCCGGATGACTTTTACCGCTCTTTGTTTGTCTTTTTTGCTCTTTAGAAACGTCGACACAGGTGGCCTGGGTCAGGTCAAGTAATGCTAGTTAGAAATTCTTCTTTAATTCTTTTAGGGTTACATAAACACACAAACCCTTCGCCAATCTCTAATAATTCCATTGCATTTAAAGAGGTGCTCAGATCTAACTTGAAAATATCATTATCACAAAATATACATTGGTTTCGCGACAAACCTTGAAATGAATTGTTTTCACTAACTCCTTTATTTCCTTTATCTTTTCTCTTCTTTTTCTTCTTTTCCTCTAAACGCAACAACCTACAGCACCTTCTTATATAGTTCCATACAATCTTTTTAGAAGATTGTACAGATTTACAACACGACTATTTTTAGTAACATTACATCATAGAATTTTCCAGAATTTACGGTAAACAACTCGATTTTCTTTAAATAGACGTCACGTACTCATGTCGAAACCACTAGAACTTTCCTAAAGGACTACTCAAGAATGTTCTGGAAATTATAGGATAATCGATAAACGTGCCAAATAACATGTCTTCTGTCCATGCATTAAACTGACCTGAACAGAGCCAAAATACGTCGATCCTTTCTTCCGCTTAAAATCAGCTGGCTTCATTTGCCGAGTTCTGTTATTCAGCTCACAAATGTATTTCGCATGATTACTTTTAGGACGAACATTAAACGACTTGCAACCGTTATTTACCATACATTTTAGCTGGCATTCAAACTCGTCAAACACATTAATTTTGGTCATGACGTGACCAACTAAGGCATGACCTGCGAGAAAGAAGTTTGTGCGCGCAATTAGTTGATGTACAGAAAAGAATACAGAAGGTATTTCGGTTTGAATGAGCCGAGGTTTGAACTTACCAACTTGAGTCTCAAAAACTCTTCCACAAAAGTCATCGTTCGCCACAACAAGCGAAACTACCAGGAATTT
Source organism: Stylophora pistillata (assembly GCF_964205215.1). Taxonomy (NCBI): domain Eukaryota; kingdom Metazoa; phylum Cnidaria; class Anthozoa; order Scleractinia; family Pocilloporidae; genus Stylophora; species Stylophora pistillata. The sequence continues at coordinate 41,050,182 of NC_142522.1, forward strand.
CGTACAAATCACAAATAAAAACTTGGTTGGCTTCAAGGCCTGCATGGTGTTGCTCCTTTGCGAAGTGTTTGAGAAGGTGGGAGAATCTTCTATGAAGAAGGTAAGTTCTTGCCTTCCTGAACTTCCTCGAGGATTGGACAAACTTTCCTTCGAGAGCGCATTTTTACTTAATTAAGGTTGACTATATTTGAAAACCTTCTAATTATGTATAAATTATAGATTAGGGCTTTTCAGTCTCTTTTAATGGGATTTTTAAGTCATAACAAGTTTGGTCATCAAAAGGAAGGGTCGTCTCAAATGCCATTACGGTAATATCCTCGGCATGGTCCACAGGACACTATAGAGCCCGGAGGTCTGCAAAAGAATAATGGAAATCGCCAAATTTTCGCCAATATTCATAGAACCCAATATCCTGCCTCAAAGGCCTCCAAAGTTTGGCAAAACAAACATTCATGCTGTTTGTAGACATTAAGTTGTCATAATATGCAAGATATGTCCGGTTAAATTTTCATCGGGGAAGAAAATTATTTTAGCTCGTACGTTTAGTTTTGGCGTCAGAGCAGGATTTTCCTCGTCCATCTGGCCTTTTTTTGTTTTTTTCGAGGGAAACGATTTTGAGTGCCGTTTTTAATTCAAATGTCTGTGACTCGTATTTCGGGTCCGGTTAGGCACCAATTTAGAGGACCTATAATGTGAAAAATAAAGCATCCTGCCGTTGCAAGTATACAAGTTAGTACTAAACGGTTCTCAGCTTCATAAACAACATTAGAATTTCAATTAACTTTTTCGTATCCTTCTATTACTTTAGGGTTTTAGTGATGCGGGATGTAGGCCTGCTCTTAACAGAATTTCCGGGCGACATACTCCCGATGGAATGCTTTGACGTATTGCTTCTTCCCGTCCAAAACGCAAAACTTTGTAACAATTCGTACGATATTTTTCTCTTTCATTTTACAGTGAGATGCATGGGTTTGTGAATCAGTGAAGTTTTGGTCAAAGGATTTTAGCTTGATGCAATCGTCACAACAATTTGGAAAGTGCGTAAATATTTGAATTAGCTCTGGCGCCAGCAGGCAATACAGAAGCTGTCGCACTTCGTATTTACACACCATTGCGCTTCAGAAAACACCTGTCCACTTTGTGATAAAGAAGCTGTCGCACTTCGCATTTACACAAGATTGCTCTTTGTATTAGATTACGAGCAGTCCGTTCTTTGCGGCCTCCGTCGCGCGAGTCAAAAAACAAAACAAAACAAAACAAAACAAAAATAAAAACTAAAAAATAAAAACAATGAAAAACATTTCTGTGAGCGAGCCGCGGGGAGCTCTTGGAGTGACGCTGATTTGTAACGGGAGCTTCATAAATGATATGTTGGAAAAGTGGGTCATCAGCCATCTGAAGCGTTGACAAGCGTTGACACGTATAGCCGCTTGTTGACAGTTTTCCGACCGATAGTCAATCATAGTTTTGCGTTATGAGGGGCAACGCACAACTCAAACTCATTAGTCCGTAGTCCCTACTTTCTACTTTAATCTACTTTAAGGGTATGGTAGACCCTCGAGGTAATTTTTTTTTAATTAACGTAAACTAGGCATTTTTATTTAAACTATAGTTTCTGAAAAAAACTTTGGTAAAATATTGAAAGGCACGCGAGTTCTTTTGAAAGACGTATTTTCGAATTGTATAACTCGCCTTATTATCCAACTACACTCCATAGAGTAAAAATAACACCCAAGACGAGCACAAATATCACGCGGTATTTGTAACCGTTGAACAGGTTTTCTTGCACAGCGGAAGCGACGAATTGGATTGAAGATACAAAAAAATGGCGGACAATTGAAATCATTTTTCTGACGATGATGGCTGGCGAATATTGACTCAAGTTTATTAGCTTAATCGATTGAAGAAAAGCAGTTCGACGACAACGAAATTTATCATTTATAGATCGATTTCGTGCGACGTCACACATTATTGTGCCCGCCATGTTTGTGCACCTATGAGGACATATAAATCTATGCCAAAGCTATAATATTAGTAGTTTAGCTCACGATTACCATGGATTCCGGCGAAAATACAACAGATAAAAGTCAATTCCTGGACCAAGAACCGTCTACACCGTTGTCTGACTACGCAAAGAAGCTTGATGAGGCAATAAAACAGCGTTATTTAGAGAAAATCGGGTGTAATGGTATCGATCCAATATTGATACAGGGGAAGAACTTCGACCCTGATTGTCTACCTCCCGTCGAATCTGCAGACATGTTGACGTATTTGGTTCTCGAAACAAGTTACTATACGAAGGATCAATTCAAAAATTTCCGAAGTCTGGAAGCTTTTAACCAGCTGGTTAGCGGTTTTGTCTTTAGTGTTCAAGGTCACAAGATCTCGGAGAAATTTGTTGTCCTTGCGAAAGTTCGTCATTCACAGCGAATGAATGACACATTGATAACTGTGTGGATTATCTCCGAAGAAAGTGGAGTCATTATTGGAGCCCATTGCTTGGGTTGCAGAGCTGGTCTTGCTGAATCGTGTTCTCATATTGCTTGTGTTTTGTATTACCTTGAGTCTTGGACAAAGATCCACGGAAAACTTGCTTGCACACAAATGAAATGCCAATGGATTCTTCCCCCTTTTGTTAAAGATGTTGAATATGCAAGGGTGAGAGATATAAATTTCAAATCTGCTAAGAAACTTAAGTCTGAACTTGATGAAAATATTGAGAATCTCATGAATGATGATTGTGAACAATTTTATGAAGAAAAGAAGAAATCCAAAATCAAAGATAAATCAGTTCCAGTACCAACTCAGGGAGATATGGACGCTCTTTTTAGTGAGTTGAGTGAATGCAAAATAAAGCCTGTTGTACTAAGTCTTGTTCAACCTTATGCTGAAAGCTACGTCAAGTCAAGTCGGCACATCACTACTGTTACAGATTTTTTTGACAAAAAATACTTAGAGCTATCATATCCAGAATTACTTAAAGTCTGCATGTCCATAAAGCTTGACATTACTAAAGAGAACATTGATCAAATTGAGAGAGACACCGTTAAACAAGCATAGGGTATAAATTTCTTCAAACACCGAGCAGGCAGGATAGGTGCCTCACAAAGTAAATCAGCTTGTCACACAAACCCTGCCCTACCTTCTCAATCAATGATAAAACAAATTTGTTATCCAGAAGTAGCTAAATTTTCAACAGAAGCTACAGAACAAGGCTGTAGACATGAACCTTTCGCCATTCGCACTTAAGAGGAGTTGATGAAGACCAAT
>NC_142522.1:41068451-41088451 GCF_964205215.1 Stylophora pistillata
CAGTCAGGCGATGAATCTTGTCCAGTCCGAGCCAAAACTCGCCTTTCACATTGTCGAAGCCTCTTTTGTAGTTATCCCAAGTACGGAAGAAATCTAAAACGCCGTTATATCTCTTCTGAAACACCGTCCATCCTCCGCCAGCTGTTTTTTGATCACAGAAGACCTCAATTTCTCCCAAACCATCAGGATCGATGTTGTACGCACCACTGATCTTGTGGCCAGACTTGTACGCGTCAGCGCAGTTCTTGTAAACCTCTGAATCAATAACAAAGTAAATATAGCTTTTACATCATCTTAGAGGACAAAATACACTAATCTTTTTTTGGAATCAAAGGTCTGATTTTCTGGAGCCTTTTATTGGCTTGCCCCGCTTCAGTTTGGTTCCCTTCCACGTTGTTTATGTAGGCTGTGTGAAATGTCGGTTTAGGTGTTTGCAATTTTCTCGGCATTCAAACCAGTGTGGAAATAATAACAGATACTTCACTACGGAGATCAAACGATGGAATTTCCCAATTATAGCAAGGAAAATTTCGTCAAAATTCGGAGTTAAAAAATTGTTATGTAATTAGTACTTACGTCTATGACACCATTTTTCAAAATATCCCGGATGACACTTGCCGCTCTTTGTTTGTCTTATTTGCTCCTCGGAAACGACGACACAGGTGGCCTGGGTCAGGTGAATCAGTGCTTGTTAGAAATTCTTCCTTATATTTTAAGGTTATATAAACACAAAAACTCTTCGCGAATCTCTCATTACTCATTAACATCTATAGAGGTATGGACGGAGGAGTGTTTGCAGCTATCCTTTACATGGGCGAGGCTTTACTCAGATTTAACTTGAAAATATTATTATCACAAAGTATATTTTAAACTGACCTGAACAGAGCCAAAATATGTGGATCCTTTCTTCTGCTTAAAATCACCTGGCTTTATTTGCCGAGTTCTGTTATTCAGCTCACAAATGTGTTTCGCATAATTGCCTTTGGGATGAACATTAAACGACTTGCAATTGTTATTTGCCATACATTTTAGCTGGCATTCAGACTCGTCAAGAACATCAGTTTTGGTTACGGCATGACCAACCAAGGCATGATCTGCAAAGAGAAGTTTGTGTAGGTAATTATTTGAAGCAGGAACAACAACTCATTAAGTAATTCAGGTGTTTACTTACCAACTTGAGTCTCAAAAACTCTTCCACAAAAGTCATCGTTCGCCACAACAAAGCAAACTACCAGAAATATCCTACAACTCACAAACAGCAATTGAGAAATCGAAACCTGCATGGTATTGCTTCTCCGCGAAGCGTTTGAGAAAATTGTAGAGTTTCCTGCTCGTCGCCTCCCAGAACTTCCACGAGGCGGACTGGATAAACTTGCTTTCGAGAATATGCCTTAAAACATATAAGGTTTATCTATCATTGATAGCCGTTTTAATTATTAAGGTCGATGTAAAACAGGCCTTTTATTCTACTTTATTTAAGGTTGGTCATAATAAGTTTTTTAAAGAAAAGAATACGTAGTAGGGCCTCTCCTACCAATGCTTTGGGATCTTTACTAGCAACCGGACATCGTCGACAATAAACTAAATCCTCTAAAGTGAATCATCCTGACGTCACGTGAATTGTAATTAAGCAAAGTTTTGAGTTTAATATAGTTTATTTTACACCATTACTGGGGGGTATACGCGGATTTTATCGAATTTTGAGTTAAATAACATAAATGACATTAAAAAAGGAAAATATCTAGTCTTAAAATCACAACTGAAATATTTTGGAAATGTTGTTCACCGTCTCAGTCGGATATATTTGTCTGAGATCAAGTGTCGAAAGATCAGTCTCGAAAGACATTTTGTCGATGGTGTGCCGGCTTCCTTTCCGTGAGTTCAATAATATTTTCAATTCAAACAATGATCCGCTTTCCCAAAACTATTTCTCTCTTATTTGAATCGTTAACATCTGTTTGCAGGAGGCGCACTGGAAAAAGTAACGAGGGTTTCGCCCCTTAACTCGACGAATTCTCCCCATCAAAATTTGAAAAGATTTTCCCCAACCTTAACCGGTTCATGCCTATATGTTAATTTTCGAGCGGTAGATCGAAAGTTTTTCTTCTCTGACGATGTAATAGTTTTTTTTTTTAATTAATATGCAAATTGTTGCGAAACCGTAATAAGGAGGTTTGATAAAGAGGGACATTCAAGCTGTGTTAATTAACTTATACGCGACTGCACGGGTCACGCACATTCGCTATGGTAACCCCTCTTTATGAAAAAAAGTTTGACAGCTTTTTAAGTTTATTCTCGCAGCAAGTTCAGGTTAATTCTCCCTACGTATAACTTTGGGTATACCATAAATCTTAGATCGCAAGTTTCTAACCATCTCGATCAACTTAGACACCGCTGACGGTGCACGGCGGTTGTCTTGCTCTAGAAAAAAGTTTCATAATTATCCTTATATATACTAGTACTGTGCAAAAGTACTTCAATGGAAATGATTCTTATGATTGTAGAAGGTAAAGTTGGTTCATCTTTGTAGAAAAACTAGGCGGACTCATCTTTTTCAGCTGGGAATGAGCTTCAGGTCCCATTTGAATAACTTCCCAAACTTAATATGATATAATGTCCCCGTTGAAGTTTCGGCGAACTTTGAGTATAGCCAACCAACATTTTTGAAAATTCCATCTAACGATGCACAGAAAGCGGACTTAATCATTTAGGAAAGCCCATTACCTGGCGAGGGAATTTCACATGAAAATTACACGAGAAAACCGATACAGCACAAATCGTGAAGCGAGAAGTGCGAAATCGGTTTTCAAGTGCAGTTTAACGCGAAATTCACGAGTTAGGTAGTGAATTTTCCTTGAATCACATAAATGAATAAAAATAAGAAAAAATAAAAACAGCGGTAGTATGTTTGTTTTTATATCGAGCCCGAAACAAGAGATGAGAAAAAATATCACTTAGCCTAGTTTTCAACTCGCAATTCCATGCCAAATACCCTGCTTCGTTAAACAATCGAAATTCGAGATTTTAATCGGTCATGCGATTTTATTGGAAAATTCATTACTTGACGAAGAAATTCCGCATGAAATTGCATGCGAAAACCGATATTGCACAAACTTCGAAGCGCAATTTAGCGCGGAATTCTCGAGTCAAGAAATAGATTTTCCTTCAATCGTATAATTAATAACAATAAGAAAATAAAAAAGAAAACAGCATTACTTATAGTTGTTACGTATACGCAGATGCGAAACAATATCACTTGGCCTCATTTTTAACTCGCATTTCGACTTTAAATACCCCTCTTTATTAACCAATCAGAATGCGAGATGCTAATCAATGATATTGTTAAGAGACAAAATTGCCATCTTACAAGAATTTTCATGAAGTGTGTTTTTAAACTTATTCAAGTGTTAAGAACATGAATAGAAATAACATCTATTAGCAAGAGCCATTCATTTAAAAATATTATAATCATTTGATAGTTTTCTATTTCAACAGTGGTCTTACTTTGCAAGTAGAGTAATTGTTATCTTTTCCATCTTGAAGAAAATAGTTTATCTAACTGTACAAAAGCTTGTACAAATTAAAGCCGTTGATGGTGATTATAAATCGTAACCCTATCGGGAGTTTGACATGAAATCTGATGTTTAGTTCTACGGTGGTTAAAACTTGGCATGAGGCATTTTTAATTGTCTTGCGGTAAGATAAATTTTAATCAAAAGAATCGTCTCGTACCGGTATTCCTAGAAATGACTACTTCTTGTACTTTCGACTTTTTTTTCAGATTCGTTCCTTTCTTAAATAAACTTCGTGTAGAACTGACAATCAAGAAAATACTTCTTAAATTTTAATTTGACATCTTCAGCACTTCTTTCTTTAAGTTGAACTTAAGGGTAAACAACTTTTACTTTCCGTTCTCCGCACTAAATTTTTCATTAGATAACTTGTTTCAAGAACACGTAGTTTTTCTGGAGACGGTACTTGTGCACGCCCCTTCATCCTCGAATTTGTTCTGTTATATAACGAACTTCTAGGGCTGTTTTCGTTTTAGTTGTGTTTTTCAGTGCACTTCTAATCTACGCAACGGTTCCTTAATATATTTCATATTGCCAGTGTTGTTTTTGTTTCACCAGAACTAAACTGGAAATGTAAGAAATCTAAGGCAGAAAATAATTTTGTCACTGCGTAAACATCCGGAAGGTACATATTTATTATGCAGGAACTGTTTTAAGTAACTTAACGTGATTCGCTAGTTAAGATAGAAACGATGATGATGCATGATGATTGACAGCTTAGTAAGTGTCACTTTTCTAAGCTGATGAACAGCATTTTCACTCCGAGTTGAGCAAGTCCCGATAGCAGTAAATTGTAACGCTATACGAAATTTATGTGAAAACCTTTGGTTAACGCCTGAATTGAGCACCATTAAGCTTTTATTTTTTTAAGATTAATGATACTAGAAAAGATCATTCAGAAGAGAAAATCCTCATCCCCATCTGGAAAAATACGGAGAAATGGGAAGTTGTCACGACAGAGTGGGTAGAGAGCTACAGACCAGTGAGACAGAGGACTGTTAGAGCAGGGATTATGATAAGGCCAAAGCAGGCGCACTCCACCAGCTGTTTAAGTGCAGCCTAAACCTCTAGCAGTATGTCGAAAGCTTCTTTTTCATGACGACTGTCAGGGATATGATGAATCTCTTACTTCTACGGGCGCGAGGTATTTTTTTTTATCCAACTATAACGTTTGTAAGAAACACAAGTATAGCACAGTTTAATTAAAATACTGGACGTGAACCAGCACAGGTCGAAAAGTACGAAAGCGACTCTGAAAGTTAATTCATGAAAATGAAGATAAAGAGTTAAGGGACTTTCCCATGATTAGACATTGCGTTACAAATTTGAACGGCCAATCAAGGTCTTAGCACATTTTGATCTTTTTTTGCCACAGCGTTAAAAAAACTTTTGAGATAACTCTTATACTGTAGTAGAATGTGGACTTGTACCATCTTCAAGTTAGGACATTACACCGTACGTACGACAATTTCATCTACCCATCGTAGAATCTTATATGAACTTATTACGTCACCAATGAAGTAGTTTTTGGACTAGCTAGAGGGAAATAAATTACAAACGGCAAGTAAATGGAGTCGACTTCGCAGTTTTGGCCTGGTTATCAGGATGGGTGGCACTAACGTTGAGTGAAATGTCAAAGAACTGCCGCGATATAAAGGCGCTCTCGAATATCGCGTATGATCGCCAAATGTAACAGCTACAGAAAACTGCCTTGATGAATCCAGCTTGACGAATTAGGTGTAGATAGATTCTGCGAATGTGGTTTACACGTGCAATAGTGACAACTAAAGCCTGGTTCACACGTGCGATGCAAATGCAAAGGCAAACGCAAATACAAAAGCAAGGATTACACGTGTGAACTACTCCAACGCCAATGTAAATGCAACACAAGCGTCAATGCAAGGAATTTAAAATAAACTATTTTCTGAGGTTACATTCACGTTGGCGTTCGCTTCCCACAAGTGTAAACCGGGGTATTGCAAAAGCAAATGCAAACGCGAGGCGGAAAATACAGGATCCATCGGTTCCACGCCACCACAGCAGAGTTCAAAGCAAGATCATGGTGATCATGGTCACCATTTCGGGAGAAAAACTTGCGGAGAAGGTGAGGAAAACTTCCTGTACTTTTCGAAGATAGTTTTGCAGAATTTAACCACAATAGAAGAAGATTCTTCCTTGAAAATATGTAACTAGAGAAGTTGGCCTAAAAGACGATATGTCTTATGAAAGAATGAAAACATAAACAGCAAATGCATCGATGCACCAGTACAGCGCTCTGTAAACCAAAACGAATGATATTGAAAACATGTTGCAGCAAACTCTACAGCGGAAGCTTAATCATTGTCGGCCATCTTGGAAAAATACTTCTACTACGCTTGCGAATCTCACCTTCCTTGCTTCCGCGTTGGACGTATGCATTTGCGTTTGTAGCTGCATCGGACGTGTGAACTTAAGGTATGGTTTGAAACTAATTATCAGAGGTGTTGGAAGTTCGCTTCACCCCATTCTGTCAAAAGAAGACAACTAGGCTTCAAAATAATTAACTACTTATATACCAAGAGATGAAAAACTTTATATCAAATTAAGTCAGGCTTAAACTCAACCGTTAGCATCAAATGCACTAATTGTTAACCTCCAGCCGTCAAAATCGAAAAACAAATAACCGTAAACCGTCAGCCGTCAAAGCTACCCCTCACTGAGACCCTGTCTTTATTGTGAAAATATTTGTAATCACAAAAAGTTTTTTATACCAGGGCCCTAAAGCTTTGTTGCAGAAGTATAAGAAAGTTCAATGGGAAACTGGTGAGTTCCGTTGTTGACAATTTGCCTGGCAGGAATAGAGCCCAGTCAATCATTATGAAAATACAGTTAGAGCGGGTAATTTGAAAATTTGCAATTTGTTCATCAATGTCAGTTAGGTTTTAGTGATAGGAATTAGGGTGTTTTCTGAGCTTCAAGAAAACTTCCCTTTTCACGCGAAAAATGATTCAATTTACAAGCTGATCTCCATAAAATACGGTACCATTATAACAGCAATTTTTGCGAGAGTCTTGTTTCTCAGTTTGGCTTCTTTCGCGGAAAGTTTGAGGATATATAATTACATGACTCCATTCAAGTTTCAAAAGCAACTTAAAATAATTCTTGCATTCTACAGATTTTTGACCACGATCCTGATATTCAATAGTGATGGTGTCAAATTTAATACTTTCCCTGGTACATAAAAAAAGGGATTTAAGCACTTTCAAAATTTTTTTCCGAAGGCCTTCGACCATATACATGCCCACCTATGCCTGGCTACCACATACTAGGTGATAATGGTGAAGAGCAATCTTTAAAAAAAATAACGCCGGCGGAGATTTCTTTCGTTCTCATGACCAGTGGCAATTGTAGTAGGCGTTGCCCTCGGTCAGGACGTCGTGACCTCAAGTCAAAAATACTTTCCCCTACGGCCCTTCCACTCAATCAATAAGTTAACAGTACGCGTGCTCGGCTCGCAAGAGACACCGCGCAGGTGCAAATTAGCAACGTGCTCTCGAATAGTCGCTGTCAAAAAGCTCAATTGCACCTGAATAACTTCCCAAATTTCATTGATATTTCTCCTTCTCAATTGCCACAGAAAATGACTGGTATTCTGCAAATGCAGTTCCACCACGGACGTCTTTCAAGTCAACATGAAACTTGTTACTGCTGCTTGCAGTCAGGTGATGTATCTTGTCCAGCCCGAGCCAAAACTCGCCGTTCAGATTGCCGAAGCCCTCTTTGTATTCATTCCAAGCTAGGAAGAAATCTACAGCGCCGTCAAATCTCTTTTGAAATACCATCCATCCTCCCCCAGCCGTCATCTTATCACAGAAGACTTCAAATTCACCCAAACCATCTGGATCGATGTTATAAACTCTAGTTATCTTGTAGCCAGACTTGTAAATTTCGAGAGAGCTCTTAGAGCAGCAAGCGCAAGACATTTTAACGAACATTTATTACAATTGTATATATAAATTAGTTCTCTTTTAGGTTTGATCTTATTGTATAGTTCTATTACATAATTTGTACACCTTTGCAATTCAGCTTGCAGCTGCTATTAAGGTATTCTTCTTAATAAACGTCTATCTATCTATCTATCTAGAAGCTACAAGAGAGAACTTTCGATTTTATGTCATTGGGATTGCAGCCTAACGGAATCTAAATGGGGATCTGAAAAATAAATTTTGCTTCCAGCAACTTGGAATCTCTGTAGAACATTCGCTTCTAATATTTTATCCATGTCGGTAAAACTTAGCTTTTTCTTATCAACCTACTCAGAGATTCATAAACGAATAATTATCCTTATCTCTGCAAATCATGCCTTTTGAAAACGAAAATATTTTTAAGAATTAGCTTTTAAAAGCAATTGATCATTATGGTCAGCATGAAGATTATCATCATCATCTTTCGCCGTAGTCTTCTTTGTTATCGATCTTTTGGAGTCTGGTCCCACATTTGCTTAATAATCACCATAACTTTACTTCTGAGAGAAGCTTTTTGTCTGTTGTTGGTTTTGGCTAGTCTCTAGGGCTCATTGACAATTTTAAGCTGCCACATTTTCCTTCAGATTGATTGCTTGTAGCTATATGCACTGAATTGTTATTGTAATAAGTACTTATGTGTTTGATGACTTTTTCCTTTGTATCCTGGATGACACTTTCCGCCGTTTATCTGTTCGTTTCTATCACGGGAAACATGGACGCAGGTGGCCTGGGTCAAAGTCAAGAATGTGTTTTCCAGTTTTGAAAGTTTTTTAAGAATATAGTTAGTTAAGTTAGTCAGTTAGCAAGTCATTTCAGCATAATTAAGCCATTCGTTTATATTTAGAATGTAGTTTCTATACGAATTCAAGTTCCGGAGTTATTTAGGTTTACGCTGTTGCCATAAGTTTCCGAATTGTGACAGTCTTGTCTAACCTCCTCAAGTGGACGTGCTAAGTTTGTCTACCGAGCTTTCTTTGGACTAAACGAAAGTTCTTGTTTTGGCTAACGTAGTCAGAGGTTGATTCAGGTAATGGGTAGCATTATGATGAAGTATTTTTTTTTTCCTTTCGAAAGTCTCGTAAAATTGTTCTAATAACAAATGTTTAATCTCCCAATTGAGGTCAACCAGCTGGCATGCCCACCCGTATCTATCAACCGTGAATACGTAACCATGTTCGTTGGAGCTTGCTTGGTAGAAGGTGGTGAGCAGAGTAGGGAAGAACTGGTGTAGACAGTAAGTAAGTAAGTAAGTAAGTAAGTAAACTTGATTTAAACACGGTAGCCCATTCAGCTCAAAGGCTGTTATCGAGAGGGGCCCTGAGACAGTGTGCAAAAGCATAGAGTTGAAATGAGTGTTTATGAACAAAAGTCAGTGAGAAAAAGTATTCAGTGAGAATCAAAGTGTAAGAACCTAAGAGATTAAATAAAGTTATACATAATGAGGTCAACTTGAATGTAAGTAGGTGACATTTCGGGCGTTAGCCCTTTGTCACGGGTTTTGCCGCCTTTTTTTGTCAGTGGGCCCTGGGACCCACTCGGTCAGCTTAGCTTCCCAGGCCCGTTCGGTTGAGAGTTCGTGTGTTGCGTTTTTTAGTTTCGGTAGGTTTCACTTTGTTAACTCAGTTTGTCAGTTTATCATTCATCGCAGCACCATCCATGTAAGTTTTCATTCTTCCGTTATTTTGTTGTTTTCATTGTCGTATTTTCTGTTTTCTGTTTTCGTTTCATCGTTTTCTGTATTTTATTTATATGTAGTTTCACCATTCGACACTGAAGGTAAATAAACATCGGTTTCCACACTCTTCGTGTTGCGGTTGAACACTGCGCTGAGAACGCGACACCCTTCGCCATTGGCTCATTCATGACTTGACCAAGTAAGGCATAATCTGCGAAGAGAAGTCTTTAGGTGCAATTTGTTTATGTAAACATGATAAAATTAAACTGGTTCGAGCCGGCTTTATTACTTACCAACTCGAAACTTAAAAAACGCTCCACAGAAGTCTCTAATTGCCCCAACGAACAAAACTAAAAGAAATATGCCAAAAATCCCAAAGCTCAGCTTATTAAGACGCAAGCCCTGTATGTTTTTTCTTCTCTGCGAAGCCTTTAAGAATACGTACTGCAGACCTCGGCCTCGTTACCAGCGCAGCAAAGTTTCCTTCGAAGGTATCATTTTAACATAAATTATTAAAATTTATGTTCAAATGAAACATTTGCTGCTTCCAATTTGATGTAAGCTTTAACAAGTTCAGTGAACATAAATATAATATCCGATGCCTTGCTTATAAAAAAGTTAATAAAACATGTGTTGGCACGATGCCATAGCTGTGTACTCCTCAGATGGTTGGAGAAAAGTTCATCAGCCAAAGAATAGTCAGCCCTGTTGTCTCATGTTCCTTCGATGCTTGGACACAAGTCGGGAAAACTGGGTCGGGTACATGTACTCGAGGCTCAGTTAGTAGCAACCGTCTAACAACAAAAAGGTGTTTTTAAAGTATCCCATCGCTAAGAGATTATAAACAGTTTATAATCTCTTGCCATCGCATTTCTAAAAAAGGAAATTCCCATGAAAACTCTCCAAAAAAATAGCAGTAAAGAAAGGAAAAATATTTATAGACTGTTCGAACCGCAAAAGAACTTCTATTTGCTTATTTTATACGCTTTGTATAGAATGTTTACAAGACTACCAGTTAAGGCCCCTGTCGATACTATAGAGTCAGACTGGTTTCTGACTTAAAATACTGTGCTTTTATCCCGTCGATTTAAATCTTGAAAATATGCCATAAGGTTTGTAAATCGGATTTGGTTATCCGCTTCCATTATTGGTAGTGGTGGGCTCGAAGTTTTGCTTTCAGATGCACAAGGTAAGCTCTACAATATTTATATAGAATTCGGCTCACAGAGGTTCTTTGTCTTCCAATGACAAGATATACACTTCTCCTTTACAAAAAACTTCTTCCTCTCTCACAGCTGATCGTGACTTGTCACATGCAACCAATCTACTACATCACGTAAGATCCCTATTTTCGTCTTAGAATAGTCGTCCAAAAAAAAAAAAACAAACCGAAATGAAAAACCAAATAAACCTTTCTCCTCTCCCTCAGAGAGCGGATTGAGAGCTTAATGTACTATTTAAAAAACGAGCAGCAGTGTTTTATCGGGTTTAAAAACACGAGACGTAGCCGAGTGTTTTTAGACCCGATAAAATACGTGCTGCGAGTGTTTTAAATAGCTTCAAAGACCCGTGCCTCTCTAGGGATTTTTCTAAACGTGATTTGAATGCATTAAAAGTTAATTACATACAGAGGGGAAAAGTGCTCCATGTTCGGCTGCTGTTAAAGTTCAGAAAGCTTTTCCTTGAAATGTTGTGAACAATGGGAAATTGTAAAAGAACGAATTTCTGTTCTAACAAGAATTTATCAGGAAAATAAACTTTGTTGTTTACTGCGGTAATGTTTTTGTATGCTGCCTTTTGGAGAATAATTTGGTATTATAATTAACGTGATCTTTATATAAAGATCTCTAGTGATCTTTATATAAAGATCACAGTAATCATATTTTCATTAATAATTCAGTGATGATTTCGCTGTTTATGAATTGTACCCCGATTTCCCCTGAGACCGAAATCAAAACCCTCTCCGGGCTTTTCAGAATGGTAATTCTGTACCGGCTTTAGAGGTTCATACACGTGATCGATTTGCCTCGTGTGATAGGCTAATAAGCTCATGAATTATTAATGAGTTTTTGAAACGTTAATAATGATAGCTGTAATCGTGCCGTAGTTCCATTTCCAATCCATTATGTCTAACGGAACTCGAAAGATTCTTTTGAGATTCTTAGAGGTTCAGGGCTAAAGAATGGAGCATAAAATTAACAAAAAAGCAATTCGCTGTGTAGAAGGGTAGAAGTAACTAATGAATTCGAGAAATTCGTGTTTTCTTTACACTAGTAGGCTTACTCATCGATCAGAAAAAATGTGCGCACATGTATTGCAACTGTGCGAGTTTTTTTCGCTTTCGCCAAAATCAAGAGTTTACTCTTGAGCAAAATAATATAAGAAGGAAATCACTGATAGCTTAAAAACAGGCGTTATTTTTCGAATTTTCTACTCATGAATCGTGGATCCTTTCTCCGTTCCGCCAGTATTTCATAGTTACTATCCTCAAGATTGCGAGAACTAAGTCCTAGGTTTATGATTGACTCGCGCTGCACTGAAATGTATTTATAACATTCTTTGTGCCATTATGTGTGGTAAAAAGCTGACCACGGCCGCAAGCCAAGCACTGTTGTAAAGTTGAAGTACTTGTTCTTGTTTGCGGCGTTATCAGAGACAGTATTGACGGGTATGCCAGTCCGTAGCTCCGATAAGGATCAGCGCGCCTTTTTCAGTCGTCATCGTGTAACGTTGAAGAACATACCATTTTACCCTAAATATATCCTTGACCCAAGAATGGGAGCACAGACTCGTGGCAAATACTTTTACCGGATATGTCTTTACTCCTTTATTTCCACTCAGTTCAAGCTGAATTTCACAATCATGACGGTTTTGCTTGGATCTGTTCTTGTGGCTTTGTCAGTACAAAATATATTGTGTGTTAACACTGAACTTTGTTTTTATTATGATCACATGCACATGCAGGGTACATACTTTTTCTGAAGTGTAGTGAGAACCAAGTTTTGGGCTGAATAAATGCCCCCAGTGACCTTAATTTGTTGTATTTCTTTCTGTAAAGCCTCAAAGAGCTTGTAAGTAAACACAGCGCCACAATGAATCTGATTTTCTTGGAAACTTCAGTTGTGATCTGTTTCGTTTTTGCGTGTTAGTTTTCACCGGGCGGTCTACGCGTGAAAATATTAGCGAGAGTTGTGAAACAAAGGGTAAAATAAACATTTGTTACTCTTCAAGCGGAATTATATGTGAAAGTTCCCAAACAATAATTTTTCAATATACATTGAGCCTCAGAAGTCCTTTGGACCAGTTTTCATTGAGGTTTGAATGGTCGCACGCATTGAATCACCAACCGCCAGCATAGAGAGAGGCACAGTTACTGCTTGGCGAGGAGTCATTATCCTGATCATTTGTGCTGAATAGTAAGCCCCGATGATAAATGAGAGAATCGCCAACCGTGCTTAGAGAAACATTTAAAATTTTATGGTAACGCGCTGACTAAAGTAAATAATTTCTTTTTATTTATAAAAACATGCGTACATGAAAACATTCCCCCGAAGGACTGTAATGTCATACACAGAAAAAGCCTATAAAGTCCTGTGCAAAATTCGAAACAATTCCTCGGGACCTCAATAAGAAAATATTTTCCCTAAAATCAATTTCTGTATGTTTACAATTTTTCGGAGTTCGAACAGGCGCTGAAGTAGTAATTGATATTTCACGGGAGAATATAACAAAGAAAATTTCGTCGCAATACAGAGTTTGGAAATGTTACTTAATTGGTACTTACGTTTATGACACCACTTTCCAGCATATCCCGGATGACACTAGCTTCTCTTCATTTGTTTTCCTTTAATTTTTGCTCTTGGGAAACGTCAACACAGGCGGTCTAGGTCGGGTTGATTAGTGGTTTGTAGAAGTTCCTCTTTAAATTTTTAATGGTTACATAAACACGCAAACTCTTCGCGAATCTTTGATACTACCACGATAACATTCATCTAAGACATGCAGGGGATCGTTTTCCCTCTAAGTTCACAGGTACATTATGGGCGAGGCCTTGTTCAGACCTACAATGAGCGACAAAATTGTTGACACTTTGACATTTTCAAACCCCCATTTGCTCAAATTCGTACCTTTTGACCTTGTTAAGCTAGCCTATTCACTCCTTCATCAAAACTTCATCATCGAGAATCTGGAGCATGCGTTTGATGAAAAGTGAAATATTTTGAAAATTAAGTGGCTATAAATGCACCTTTTTCTTGTACTGCATGCTCAGCATCTGTTTATCAGACAAGTATTTCCATGCTCTAGATTATAAATTAATATAAATGTATATCCTCTCCACAAAAAAGTCAATTTTCTCTGGGGTGATACGGATTTTTGAAATTCCGCCGGCGTTTGCTCGGTTAGAGAATAGCACTAGCAACCTAAATCCGATCAGTTGCTCCATGAGAGGAACTGGCTCGAATTTTGCAACAACAGCTGTGCATGGATTGAGATTTGTACCTTTAGAAAAAGGACCCATTTGCGACGTACGGTTTAGTTCACTTTAGCTGGCAGTTGTCGACTTTTTTATCAAAATTTTAACCAAACACGCAACCGTTTGCACTTTGTCTCTCGTCTTTTTAATTCCAAAGGCTCGTGGGTAACGAGATGTGAATGTCATAAACCGAATGGGTAGATAACATGTATCCTCTGTCGACTTTCTGGAGGAGCTTTTTAGAAAAATGGTTGACTAAGCTATTTCCACAGGCGAAAATGACAGACGATTCTACAGAATAAAGAATTATTAGAAGGGTTATTATGAAACGCACTGAATATTTTCGCACGTCTTAAATCTGTGCGTGCCTTATGACCTTTTTATAGCGATTACGCAAATTTTAAAGGTCTGCTCAGTAATTACTCATTGCTCAAAAGCTATGAGACGAAATCAGGTAAAAAATGCCAAGAAGTACACCGATACAAAAAACGTTTTACAAAGGAACAAGCAAAACGCGTCTGACTCACTTTTGCATAACAATGTTTCGCCTTTATTAAGACTACAAACTCAGCTGCAAATATACAATTTTTCTTTTGAAGGCTTTATCGGCAGCTCTAACTTTGAATCACGACCTACCGACTTGTGATTTGTTTAAGAACAGCAGCAAGACAACTATAGCAAAAGCATCCTTAGAGTTACTCTCCTTGTAGTTTCTTTCTTCTCATCTTTTGTTTGACACGGAATAATCGATACCGAACCTTAGAAGTCCTTTGGGCGAATCTTCATCTCAGACCTCTTGAGAGACTCACGATTATTTTTCCAGTCATACCAAGAGACACCCTTACTGTCGGATTTGCCTTTAAGATACAAGCCATTGAGGTTTGAGCGATGGCAATGATTGTACCACCAGGCTCCTTTAAAAGAAGAGGCACAGTTAGCACTTAGGTGGGTGTCATTATCCAGATCTTTAGTGGTAAATGCTGAGCCATTATGATAACTGAAAGAATCCCCAGCCGTGCCTCAAAATCAAGTTTTAAAAATTCTTCTCAAACTCATTAATTATTCATATGGTGATCATCCAACCAAGACACGCCAATTTCGTCACTTGCATGTGATTTGAAACCCCACTGAAAAGCTGGAATTATGCGCAATCCACGAGTTTCTTATAACATCAAACGCTTGAGTTTGATGAAGCATCAAACTCTAGTGAACTCAGTTCTTAATTCAAATAACAACAACAAACTTGCGACTTGTAGAAAAATTGGTGATTATTTCCATATTGTTTTATTCCCGAGGCGCGATTGAGAAGCTACTTTAAAAAAAAGTCGAGCATTGGGTTTGATCAGGGTTTCCAAACACTCGAAAATAACTTTGCTGAAATTAAACGATTAACTTATGCAAACTCCGCTGCGCTCACTCGTGAGATATCAAGTTGAACACGAGAAAAGAAATTCCTCATCTACAAGCAACCATGTATTATTTTGTTTATGGTATTAACACCATAGGCCTCTACTAAAAGAAGAATTCGACAAACAACCTTGAACTGAGAAGGGTGAACACTTTGCTATTCCCTCGAGCTGCTTAGTAAGTAGTCTAGGTGTGCATTAAAAATAGTAAAATCATAGTCAAATTTTATATAAGTACCTGGATAGCTTCCCAAACTCAGCCGGTATTTCGCATTCTCACTCGCCACATAAAATGAACTGAACTCTGCAAACGCTGTTTCACCATGGAAGTCTTCCAAGTTAACACGAAGCTTGTTATTGTTGCTTGCAGCCGTCAGGCGATGAACCTTGTCCAGTCCGAGCCAAAACTCGCCTTTCACATTGCCGAAGCCCCTTTTGCAGTCATCCCAAGTGCGGAAGAAATCTACAGCGCCGTTATATCTCTTCTGAAACACCGTCCATCCTCCGCCGGCTGTTTTATGATCACAGAAGACTTCAATTTCTCCAAAACCACCGGGATCGATTTTGTACACACCACCAATCTTGTCGCCAGACTTGTAGGCTTCAGCGCAGTTCTTGTAAACCACTAGATCAATAATGTAAATAAATTAATAAGAGGAGTCAGCTTATGATAGAAAACACTAAATCTTATATATCATCCCCAAGGAAAGAATACACCAAATATTTTGCAATGAAAAGTCTGATTTCCCAGAACCCTTAACTGGCTTGCCCCGCATCAGTTTGTTCCCCTTCAATGCTGTATTTGTAAGCTGTGTTTAGGTATGTTTACAACCTTCTCGGATTTCGGACCTGTGTTGAAATGATAATTTATACTTCTCGGCGGAGATCAAGCGACCGAATTTCCCAAATATAGCAAGAAAATTTCGTTGAAGTTCAGAGTTAGAGAATTGTTGTAGTACTTACGTCGATGACACCATTTCCAAAATATCCCGGATTACACTTGCCGCTCCTTGTTTGTCTTTTTTGCTCTTTGGATACGTCGACACAGGTGGCCTGGGTCAGGTTAATTAGTGCTTGTTAGAAATCTTTCCCTAATTTTTTAAGGCTATATAAACGCAAAAACGCTTCGTGAATCTCTAATGATTCCACAGCATTTATAGAGGTATGGGCGGAAGAGTGTTTAGAGCTATCCTTTACATAGGCGAGGCCTTGCTCAGATCTAACTTGAAAATATAATTATCACAAAATATACTTTAAACTGACCTGAACAGAGCCAAAATACGTCGATCCTTTCTTCCGATTAAAATCATCCGGCTTCATTTGCCGAGTTGTGTTATTCAGTTCACAAATGTATTTTGCATGATTGCCTTTGGGATGAATATTAAACGACTTGCAACTGTTATTTGCCATACATTTAAGCTGGCATTCAAACTCGTCAAGAACATCAGTTTTGTTCGTGACGTGACCAACTAAGGCATGACCTGCGAATTGAGAAAGGTTTGTGCGAGCAATCAGCTGATTCACAAACAAGAACTCCTAGAGTAATTCAGCTTGTCTGAAACGAGCATTTAAGGTTACCGTGCACCTTCAGGAGTGTCTCGCGTGCAAGCGATGTAGCGCGTCCGGTTTAAACTGTAGATATCTTAACCCCATATCAAATTAAAGCTTATGGGACGGTCTATCAGACTATACGAAAAATTTTGAAAAAAAATGAATTGTCGAATTTTTCACGACTTCTAAATGCGAGCGCCCGAATCACCTTTTGAACGTTACATGTTAAAGCGAATTTTGTTTTTCGCTTATTTGATGTGTTCCTC
Organism: Stylophora pistillata; assembly: GCF_964205215.1. NCBI lineage: Eukaryota > Metazoa > Cnidaria > Anthozoa > Scleractinia > Pocilloporidae > Stylophora > Stylophora pistillata. The sequence continues at coordinate 41,085,400 of NC_142522.1, forward strand.
CGTTTCTGGGGCCAAAGCGCTAAAAAAACGTGTCTGCGGTTTGCCATATTCAATTTCAGTGAAAAGTTACAGAAAATGTTTGAAATAGGATTAAAAAAATGTGGATTGATCGTACAAAATTCCCTCTTGAAAAAAAAAAGTATTTACAAATAAAAAATTCGGAGACAAGCTTTTGTTTTTTATATGTAAAACTAGCTACTGTCAAAATTTGAGAGACCGGACGCGCTACATCGCTTGCAGGCGAGACAGCCCTAAAGGTGCACGGTAGCCTTAACTTACCAACTTGAGCCTCAAAAATACTTCCACAAAAGTCATCGTCCGCCACAACAAACCAAACTATCAGGAATATCCTACAAGTCACAAAAAGCAATTGAGGTATTGAAGCCTGCATGGCATCGCTCCTCTGCGAGGCGTTTGAGAATACTGTAGAAATTTCTGGGAGAAAAAAAAAAAAATAGATCGTCGCCTCCCAGTACTTCTACGAGGACTGGATCAATTTGCTTTCGAGAAAATGCTTTAAAAAAATGAAGTTTATTTATTATTGATAGCCGTTTTAATTATTTATGTCAATGTAAAACAATCGGGCCTTTTAGTCTATTTTTTATAAATGGTTGGTCATAATAGGTTTTGTGAAGAAGAGAATACGAAGCAAGACCTCTCCTATGAATGGCTTGGGGTCATTACTGGCAACCGGGATGGTCGAAAATGAACTTCTGACAGTTAACCATATTGTCGTCACGTAAAATATATGCAAAGTTTGGAGTCTAATATAGTTTATTTTGCACCATTCCTGGGTGGACCTGGGGGATTTTATGGATTTTTGTAAATGTTAAGTCACATAAATAACATTAAAAAACGAATACATCTAGTCTTAAAAATGAACATTGACATATTTTGGAAATTTTGTTCAACACATCAGCCTAATATATTTGTCTGAGATCAAATGTGAGGCATGACGAAAGATGTTTCGTCGACGGTGCGTCGGCCTCCTTTCCGTGAGTTTAATAATATTTTCGATTCAAACAATGATCCTCTCTCCCAAAATTAGTGCTCTCTCATTGGAATCCTTAATATCTGTTTGCGGGGGGGGGGGGAGGGGGGGAGTGCACTGGAAAAAGTAACGAGGGGTTTCGCCCCTTATCTTCACGAATTCTCCCCATCCAATGCAAGAGGTTTACCCCCAATCTTAATTAACCGGTTCACGCCTGAATCTTTGAATTCGTTTCCTAGCGGTAGATCGAAGGTTTTCCTTTGAAGAAGCAATAATTTTTTCAATTAATATACAAACTGATTCCGGACCCGTAAGGAAATTTAATAAACGACATCCAAGCTATTTCAACTCATACGCGACTGCACTAGTCATGCACATTCGCTGTGGTACACCCCTCTTTATGAAACAAGTTTGACATCCTTTTAAGCTTATTCTCGCAGCAAGTTCAGGTTAATTTACCTTACGCACAACTTCGCGTAGACCGTAAAGCTTAGATCGCAAGTTTCTAATCCCTCTCGATCGTCTTAGACACCGCTGACGGTGCACAGCAGTTATCTTGCTCTAGAAACAAGTTTTATAATTATCCTTATATAAACTAGTTACTGCGAAAAATAGTTTCAATGAAAATAATTATTATGATTGTAGAAGCCAAACTTTGTTTATCTTCGTAAAGTAAAATGGGCGGAGGGATCTCGTTTTTCAGTTTCGAGAGAACTTTAGGTCCAGCTGTCCGAATAACTTCCCAAGCTTACTATGATGTCTGTCCACGTTTAAGTTTCGGTGAACTTCTAGCATAGCCAACCAACATTTTCGAAAATTCCACATAACAATGCACAAAAAGCGGACTCAATTATATGAGAAAACTCACTACCAGACGAGGGAATTCCACGTCAAATTGCACGCGAAAACCGATATTGCACGAATCTCGAGGCTTAGAAAAAGACTTGTTTTTCATAAGAGCAATTTGCAATGCTGACACGGTAAATGATTTTGATCCATAATCAATTGAAGATAATGATCACAGAAAGCAAGAATTAAAAGATGGGCGTTGGACGAGTTCCTCAGTTCGCTCAGCCCCGTTCGCTCCGAGGAAGGGCTAACGCCCGAAAGATCAGCTTTGAAACTCTTTACGGTGGCCAATTTACATCATCAAATCGTTGGATAACGCAATTGTTCAATCGAATGAGCAAAAGTAATCTGGGTTACATTAATTTTGCTTTAGTTCGGAGTCGAAAACATGAGATGTACATGGAAGAAATCAATAAAGTCGCACTATCCGCTAACGATGACAAGCGAATCTTTTTACCGGACAAAATACACACATACGCAATAGGGCACCGATTTTTTAGAAGCCTTTACTCGCTTGCTCCGCGCTAGTTTGGTTCCCTTTAATGTTACATATGTAAGCTGTTTAGGTTTAGGTATGTTTACAATTTTCTTGGCATTCAAACCGGTGTTGAAACGACTGAATTTACCAAATATAGCAAGGAAAATATCGTCGAAATTCGTAGTTTGAGAATTGTTATGTAATTATTACTTAAGTCTCTGACGCCATTTTCCAAAATATTCCGGATGACTTTTACCGCTCTTTGTTTCTCTTTTTTGCTCTTTGGAAACGTCGACACAGGTGGCCTGGGTCAGGTCAAGTAATGCTGGTTAGAAATTCTTCTTTAATTCTTTTAGGGTTAAATAAACACACAAACCCTTCGCCAATCTCTAATAATTCCATTGCATTTAAGGTGGCTCACAATAGTTTTTAGGTTTTCTAGCACTTTTACATTTGAGGGATTCAATAAAACAAAATAATAATTTTTCTTACACTTTCTTGGTAACAGTTACTAGCTCAATCATCAGTGAACCAAAACATAATCACGTGACGTCATCAGCTGTTACCATAGCAACAGCATATGGTTGTAAATAAGAGCCATCATGGAGCTTCTAACGCTAATAGCGCAAAAATTAACTCGGTGACCCCTATTTTTCTTAATTTTATCCAATTTTACATGGAAGTGGAAGCAATTATAGAGAGTTTAAAAAAAATCTCTGGAGCAGATTTTATGT
>NC_142522.1:41093451-41198451 GCF_964205215.1 Stylophora pistillata
CGAAACCACTAGAACTTTCCTAAAGGACAACTCAAGAATGTTTTGGAAATCATTGGATAATCGATAAACGTGCTAAATAACATGTTTTCTGTCCATGCATTAAACTGACCTGAACAGAGCCAAAATACGTCGATCCTTTCTTCCGATTAAAATCACCCGGCTTCATTTGCCGAGTTGTGTTATTCAGTTCACAAATGTATTTTGCATGATTGCCTTTGGGATGAATATTAAACGACTTGCAACTGTTATTTGCCATACATTTAAGCTGGCATTCAAACTCGTCAAGAACATCAGTTTTGTTCGTGACGTGACCAACTAAGGCATGACCTGCGAATTGAGAAAGGTTTGTGCGAGCAATTAGCTGATTCGCAAACAAGAACTCCTAGAGTAATTCAGCTTGTCTGAAACGAGCATTTAAGGTTACCGTGCACCTTCAGGAGTGTCTCGCGTGCAAGCGATGTAGCGCGTCCGGTTTAAACTGTAGATATCTTAACCTCTATATCAAATTAAAGCTTATGGGACTGGCTATCAGACTATACGAAAAATTTTGAAAAAAAATGAGTTGTCGAATTTTTCACGACTTCTGAATGCGAGCGTTCGAATCACCTTTTGAACGTTACATGTTAAAGCGAATTTTGTTTTTCGCTTATTTGATGTGTTCCTCCGTTTCCGGGGCCAAAGCGCTAAAAAAACGTGTCTGCGGTTTGCCATATTCAATTTCAGTGAAAAGTTACAGAAAATGTTTGAAATAGGATTAAAAAAATGTGGATTGATCGTACAAAAATCGCTCTTGAAAAAAAAAGTATTTAGAAATAAAAAATTCGGAGACAAACTTTTGTTGTTTATATGTAAAACTAGCTACGTACTGTCAAAATTTGAGAGCAATCGAACAAATTCCCTTTGACTTGTAGCTCTTAAAAGGTGATTCGGGCGCTCGCATTTAGGAGCCGTGAAGAATTCGACAATTCATTTTTTTCAAAATTTTTGGTATAGTCTGATAGCCAGTCCTATAAGCTTTAATTTGATATGGGGGTTTAGATATCTACAGTTTAAACCGGACGCGCTACATCGCTTGCAGGCGAGACAGCCCTGAAGGTGCACGGTAGACTTAACTTACCAACTTGAGCCTCAAAAATACTTCCACAAAAGTCATCGTCCGCCACAACAAACCAAACTATCAGGAATATCCTACAAGTCACAAAAAGCAATTGAGATATTGAAGCCTGCATGGCATTGCTCCTCTGCGAGGCGTTTGAGAATACTGTAGAACTTTCTGGGAGAAAAAAAAAAAAATAGATCGTCGCCTCCCAGTACTTCTACGAGGACTGGATCAATTTGCTTTCGAGAAAATGCTTTAAAAAAATGAAGTTTATTTATTACTGATAGCCGTTTTAATTATTTATGTCAATGAAAACAGTCGGGCCTTTTAGTCTATTTTTTATAAATGGTTGGTCATAATAGGTTTTGTAAAGAAGAGAATACGAAGTAGGACCTCTCCTATGAATGCTTTGGGGTCATTACTGGCAACCGGGATGGTCGAAAATGAACTTCTGACAGTCAACCATATTGTCGTCACGTAAAATATATGCAAAGTTTGTAGTCTAATATAGTTTATTTTGAACCATTCCTGGGTGGACCTGGGGGATTTTATGGATTTTTGTCAGTGTTAAGTCACATAAATAACATTAAAAAACGAATACATCTAGTCTTAAAAATGAACATTGACATATTTTGGAAATTTTGTTCAACGCATCAGCCTGATATATTTGTCTGAGATCAAATGTGAGGCATGACGAAAGATGTTTCGTCGACGGTGCGTCGGCCACCTTTCTGTGAGTTTAATAATATTTTCGATTCAAACAATGATCTTCTCTCCCAAAATTAGTGCTCTCTTATTTGGATCCTTAACATCTGTTTGCGGGGGGGGGGGGGGGGGGGGCGGGGAGGGGGGCGCACTGGAAAAAGTAACGAGGGGTTTCGCCCCTTATCTTCACGAATTCTCCCCATCCAATGCAAGAGGTTTACCCCCAGTCTTAAACGGTTCACGCCTGAATCTTTGAATTCGTTTCCTAGCGGTAGATCGAAGGTTTTCCTTTGAAGAAGCAACAATTTTTTCAATTAATATACAAACTGATTGCGTACCCGTAAGGAAATTTAATAAACGACATCCAAGCTGTTTCAACTCATACGCGACTGCACTAGTCATGCACATTCGCTGTGGTACACCCCTCTTTATGAAACAAGTTTGACATCTTTTTAAGCTTATTTTCGCAGCAAGTTTAGGTTAATTTACCTTACGCACAACTTGGCGTAGACCGTAAAGCTTAGATCGCAAGTTTCTAATCCCTCTCGATCGTCTTAGACACCGCTGACGGTGCACAGCAGTTATCTTGCTCTAGAAACAAGTTTCATAATTATCCTTATATAAACTAGTTACTGTGAAAAATAGTTTCAATGTAAATAATTATTATGATTGTAGAAGCCAAACTTTGTTTATCTTCGTAAAGTAAAATAGGCGGAGTGATCTCGTTTTTCAGTTTCGAGAGAACTTTAGGTCCAGCTGTCCGAATAACTTCCCAAGCTTAATATGATGTCTGTCCCTGTTCAAGTTTCGGTGAACTTCTAGCATAGCCAACCAACATTTTCGAAAATTCCACATAACAATGCACAAAAAGCGGACTCAATTATATGAGAAAACTCACTACCAGACGAGGGAATTCCACGTCAAATTGCACGCGAAAACCGATATTGCACGAATCACGAGGCTGAGAAAAAGACTTGTTTTTCATAAAAGCAATTTGCCATGCTGACACGGTAAATGATTTTGATCCATAATCAGTTGAAGATAATGATCACAGAAAGCAAGAATTAAAAGATGGGCGTTTGACGAGTTCCTCAGTTCGCTCAGCCCCGTTCGCTCCGAGGAAGGGCTAACGCCCGAAAGGTCAGCTTTGAAACTCTTTACGGTGGCCAATTTACATCATCAAATCGTTGGATAACGCAATTGTTCAATCGAATGAGCAAAAGTAATCTGGGTTACATTAATTTTGCTTTAGTTCGCTCTGTGAGTGATCCAGGCGGTTTGTTTGGTTTTCCTTTGAGTGCTCATTGGCTCTTCTTTTCCTGTCGTCTTTTGGCCGTTGTAATTACCATGGTTTTAGTTTTACGGAAACTCCATCGAAAACGCTCTAAAAACCAAATTATCTTGGATTACCCCCCACCGACGCAAGACCATTAGTCGCGGTTTGTAACTGTGGAGAAAACATGAAACCCTCTGTTATCTCCAAGGAGGAGAAACATCTCTCACCCGTTCTTGTTTCTAATAGTTTTACTTCTGCTTTCGTGCAGAGAACAACAAATAACAAGACACAAGCCACCAGTGTTGAACCTCTTTCAATTCCTTTTCCTCCCTCCCACAGAATTCAAATCCACCGCAACGTTACTCCAAGTAAAAGGTATTTCTGAGCAACTTCTCCATAACAACTGAAACAAAGAGGGGTACTGTTCAGATCACGTGAAACATACGGAAATAGGCTCTATATGTTAGACTTAACCTCCATCTTTAGAGGGTCTCAAGGGGTTTAAACGTCAGCCGTCAAAGGCCTAAAATTGAACCGTCAAAAAGGATAAATATACACCGTAAACTGTCAAAAAAGCAGTACAATATCAACTGTCATTAAAAGGTCTTCCGGATCTCGCTGCTATTTCCCATTTTCGCTGCTACCGCGCGAGATCTTAGTCTCAAAGGTTTAAAGGATCTTTACACTGGTAAACATTCTCCAAGCAGGTTTTTATATACACTTATTTTATTGTCATGTGCATTGATTTTCGCCTTAACTGATAGTTTGAAAATATTTTAATATTTGTTTTCAATAGTTTATCTTTAGAAGTGGCTAACTTCTCTGATAACTTTTTGATTCTGGCCAAAGGCCACACCACGGCCGGAGCGTTATTCCCACCTTTCTCCCCTGAACTCACTACTGACAAGTTTACATCATGTCGAGCGTGTTAAAAACCTAAAAATCTTTGTGAGCTTCTATCGTGGAGTACAAGAGAAAGCTTTCGAGTGATTCAAGACAAGAATTTCTGTTGGGGAGAAGCATCATGGAAGTTAGAAAAATACTTCCACTGCGCTTGCAAATCTAACTTTCCTTTCATCCGTGTTAAGGTATGGTTTGAAACTAATTATCAAAGGTCTTGACAGTACGCCTTACTCAACTCTGTCATGAGAAGACTAAAAAGACCTCAAAATAGCTAATAACTTAAACAAATCATGAAAAAGTTGATAGCAAATTAAACCACATGAAGAAATATCTTCCTGTTTACCGTCAGGCTTAAAACTCAACCTTCAGCATCAAATATCCTAAATTTTATCCTTCAGTCTTCAAAATGGAAAAAACAAACAAACAAACAAACCACACAACCATCAGCCGTCATGTTTATATTGCCGCCATTTAAAAGCAGCTTCTCATCAAAATGATTTATTTAAGTAGTACCAAAGATTCAAATGATGGCTGATACCTAAGCGTTTACCGGGATTTATAGGAGGGGGGGGGGGGGGGGGTGTGGCATTTAACTAAAAGTCTGTTGCTAGGGAAATCTTGAAACCCACTTGACTTCGGTTCCTCGATCGACCCCAGTGGGCATCAAAGTTTGTCAACTTTGCTCGATCCATGCTTCCTTGATATTTTTTTGAAGCATGACCGTATTTGGCACCGGTATATGGAAAATAAACAAAGCGTGTCAAGAGGAAATCATCTAGTCCGGATCAATTTAGATTTTTGCTAAAAAACGTTATCATCGACAATCTGGAACATGCGTTTGATGAAAAGTGAAATATTAAAATGTCTACAAATGCACTTTTTCTTGTACTGCCCACCACTTGTTTATCAGAAAAGTACTTCCATGCTCAAGATCATAGATAAATATCAATCTCTGTCCTCTCCACGAAAATTTGTCCTCGAAAGTCAATTTCCTCTGGGGAGATACGGACTTTTGAAATCCCGCGGGCGTCTACTCGTTTGTAGAATAGCAAGTATGAACTCTGAACTAGATTGAGATTCGTAACTTAAAAAAAAAAAAGGAAAACCCATCTGCGACCCACGACCTATGTTTACTCTTGCTGGCACTTGTTACCTTTTTATTAAAATTTTAACCAACCACGCAACTGTTTAGTCTCTCGTCTCTAGCGCATATCATAAACTAAATGGGTGGATAGTATGAATCCTCTGTCGGCTTCTTTAAGAGAAATGGTTCACTAGGTTATCTTCACAGGTCAAAGTGACATACGATTCTACAAAATGAAGCCACATTAAAAGAGTTGATGTTACAGCGAATGCATATTCTTTATTTTCAGCGACGTTAATTAGTGTTACAGCGACTGCACATTCTTTTTTTCCCATAGTTTCGCCTTTGTTAAGACCACAAACTCAGCTACAAAAATACAATTTTTCTTTTCAAGGCCTTATCAGTAGCTCTAACTTTGAATCACGACCTACCGACGTGTGATTTGTTTAAGAACAGCTGCAAGAAAACTGAAGCAAAAGCATCAGTTCTCCTTGTAGTTTCTTTCTTCTCATCTTTTGTTCAACACAAAGTAATCGATATTGAACCTCAAAAGTCCTTTGGGCGAATCTTCATCGCGTAGACTCAGGATTGGTTTTCCAGTGATACCAGATAAATCTGTGCCAGTCGGATTTGCCTTTGATGTACAAGCTATTGAGGTTTGAGTCATGGCATTTCTCGTACCACCAGGCACCTTTACCATAGATGTCACAGTTATCGCTTGAGTGCGCGTCATTATCCCGATCTTTGTGGAAAATGCTAAGCCATCATGAACACTGAAAGAATCACCAGCCGTGTCTGAGAACCAAGTTTTAAAAATTCATCATACAAGCAGCCATGCATTATTTTTCTCATTATATAAACACTTTAGGCCCTTACTGACAGGAGAATTCAAGAAATCGACAAACAACCCTAGATTGAAAACGATGAACGCTTTTGCTATTCATAAGAACCGCCCAGTAAGTAGTCCAGGTGTAGATAACTAAATACTAGGCAAATTTAAATAAGAAAAACTCAATTTTACCTGAATAGCTCCCCAAACTCAGCTGGTATTTCGCATTCTCACTCGCCACAAAAAATGAAAATGAACTGTACTCTGCAAACGCTGCTTTACCAAGTCTTCCAAGTCAACACAAACCGCTGTTTGCGGTCAGATAATGAATCTTGTCCAGGACGAGCCAAAGCTCGCCTTTCACCTTGGCAAGGCCTCTCTTGTAGTCATCCCAAGTGCGGAAGAAATCTACAGCGGCGTTATATATCTTCTGAAACACCGTCCACCCTCCGCCGGCTGTTTTATGATCACAGAAGACTTCAATTTATCCCAAACCATCGGGATCGATTTTGTTCACACCACTGATCTTGACGCCAAACTTGAACGCTTCAGCGCAGTCCTTGTAAACTACAGAATCAACAATAATATCAATAAGTTCATAAGAGGGGTCACCTTCTAATAGGAAACACCAAATCAATTATTTCATCTCTAGAGGAAAAAATCCGCAGATCTTTTTTTTTAGCAATTTAAGGTCTAGTTTCCCAGAAGCCTTTTCTGGCTTACCCCGCATCCGTTTAGTTTCCTTTAATGTTGTATATGTGAGCAGTGTGAAATGTCGGCGTAGGTGTGTTTACAATTTTCTCGGAGTTCAGACAGGTGTTGAAGTAACATCTGATACTTCACAGTGGAGATTGAGGTATCGAAGTCTGCATGGCAATGCTTCTCTGCGAAGCGTTTGAGAATACTGTAGAACTTTCTGGGATAAAAAAAAAAAACAATAAATTGTCGACTCCCAGTACTTCCACGAGGACTGGATCAATTTGCTTTCGAGAAATTGATTTTCATGAAATGAAGTTTATTTATCATTGATAGCCGTTTGAATTATTTAGATCGATATACAACAATCGGGCCTTTTAGTCTATTTTTTATAAATGGTTGGTCATAATAAGTTTTGTAAAGAAAAGAATACGAAGCAGAAGCTCTCGTGTGAATGCTTTGGGGTCATTACTGGGAACCGGGCATGGTCGACAATGAACTTCTGACGGTGAACCATCCTGTGGTCACGTGAAATCTATGCAAAGTTTGGAGTCTAATATAGTTTATTTTGCATCATTCCTGGGGTAGCATGGGAGATTTTATCGAGTTTTGTGTTAAATAACATAAATGACATTAATAAACGAAAACACCTAGTCTTAAAAGTCAGCATTGAAATATTTTGGAAATTTTATTCAACACATCAGCCTGATATATTTGTCGGAGATGAAGTGTGATAATAATAATAATAATAATAATAATAATAATAATAATAATAATTTAATATTTATATTGCTCAAATTAACATGTCGATATGATCAAATGCGCATCACAACACTGTTCGGGGGACTTTGGCCAGACTGCTTCAGCAGTTTACAAACAATCGAAGGAAACTTATTTGAAGATGCCCCCTCCCCCCAATTCCCAGTAAACAGGCCAGACCACATCACAGTGATCTCGTGAGTGGGTTCTTTAACGTCCCCTGCCTAACCAAATTATCTAATTAATAGATGCAGGAGACGGGACCTACGGTTTATTCGTCCTTATCCGAGAAGACTAGAATGTCTATCCATTTCTTATTAAAGAAAGGTAGCGCATTCTCCTCAGTTATTTTAAGACCTTGAGTGTTGGTCCGGCCGGGGCTCGAACCATCGACCTCGACCTCCCGCACAACAGTCCAGCGCTCTAACCAATTGAGCCAACCGGGAGGCGGTATAAGGCGATATAATGTCCAAAGATATTTTGTCGACGGTGCATCGGCGTCCTTTTGTGAGTTTGATAATATTTTCAATTCAAACAATGATCCTCTCTCCCAAAATTAGTTCTCTCTTATTTGAGTTAGTAACATCTGTTTGAGGGAAGCGCGCTGGAAAAAGTAATACCTTTGATACCTTGACGAATTCTCCCCATCAAATGTAAAAGGTTTAAACCAACCTTAACCGGTTCACGCCTGTATCTTTTAACTCGCTTCCTAGCGATAGATCGAAAGTTTTCCATCTCTGAGCGATAATTTTTTTTCAATTAATATGCAAGTTAACGGTTGCGAAACCTAAAGAAATTTTATAAACTTGGACATTCAAGCTGTGTGAACTCGTTTGCGACCGCACGAGAAACGCACATTCGCTATGGTACACCCTTCTTTATGTAACAAGTGTGACAATGTTAATGCTTTTTCCCGCAAAAAATTCATGTTACTTCACCCTACGTACAACTTTGCGTAGACCGTAAAACTTAGATAGCAAGTTTCTAATACCTCCGGCGAAGAACTTAGACATCTCTGACGGTGCGCGGCAAATGTCTTGCTCTAGAACAAGTTTCATAATTAGCCTTATATAAACTAGTTACTGTGAAAGGGCATTTCAATGAGAGTAATTCTTGTGATTGTAGAAATTAAAAACTTGGTTCATGTTAGTAATGAAAATAGGCGGAATCATCTTGTCTTTCATTTTCGAATGAACTCTAGGTGCCAACTGATTAACTTTCCAGGCTTTTAATACATGGTATCTGTCCCCGTTCAAGTTTCGGCGAACCTCTAGCATAGCGAACCAACATTTTCGAAATTTCCTCGTAACAGTGTACAAGAAGCGAACGTAATAATGAGGAAATATTTATTATCAGACGAGGGAATTCCGTGTCAAATTGCACGCGAAAACCGATATCGCAAGAATCGCAGAGCTGAGAAAAATTATTGTTTTTCACAAAAGCAATTTGTAATGCTGACACCGGTAAACGATTTTGGTCCATAATCGATTAAGGATAATGATAATTGCTTTAGTTCGTTCTATGATTGATCCGTGCAGTTTTTTTGGCTTTTCTTTGAGTTCTCATTGGGTCTTTTTTTCCTGTCGTCTTTTGGCCGTTGTAATTACTATGGTTTTGGTTTTTACGGAAACTCCATCGAAAACGCTCTAAAAACCAAATTATCTTGGATTACTCCCCACCGACGCAAGACCATAGTCGCGGTTTATAACTGTGATGAAAACACGAAACCCGCTGTTATCTCCAAGGAGGAGAAACATCTCTCATCTGCTCCAGCTTGTTTCTAATAGTTTTAATTTGGATATATCAACAAAGTTGAAATGGTGAATTGGCCACAGTAACGATTACAAAAGCTGACGTTTCGAGCGTTAGCCCTTCGTCGGAGCGAATAGAGAAATTGTGGGTTGTGTGTGCTTTTAGAGGCAGAAAATGGAGCTGTGTTATTGGTGGGAACATGGCAAAAAGAAAAACACGAATAAATTAGTGGAATGAAAAGCGTTCGTTGATCCCTGTGGGATTTAGACTGCCGGTTTGAAAGATGATAGTTTTACTTCTGCTTTCGTGTAGAGAGCAACAAATACTAAGATACAGGCCATCAGTGTTGAACCTCTTTCCTTTTTCTCCCTCCCCCTGATAAATAATCTTTCTGTAACAGACACAATTATTTGGAAATACGTTAATGACACCACTCTTGTCGAATTAGTATTGAAGAATAGGTCTAGCTACAAGTAATTACGTATAGATGAGCTTGTAAAACAGTCAGAAGTTGATGGTTTCCAATTCAATGAGTCTAAATGTAAAGAACTGAGAATATCACTCTCCAGATCAGGTAATCTGTTTGATCATATTATGACTATCAATGACAAGCAAATCAAAGTTGTTTCATCCGTAAGGTTGTTGGGAGTGATAGTCTCGGACAACCTCAGGTGGAACGCCCATGTAGAATCTATATGCAAAAAGGCTACGAAGCGTTTGTACTTTCTAAAACAGCTAAAGCGCGCTAAAGTTCCATCCGAGGATATGCTACTTTTCTATACAACATGTATACGCCCTGTATTAGAATATGCGTGCCCAGTTTTTCATCATTCTTTGCCGCAATATCTGTCTAATGAAATGGAAAGATTGCAAAAACGCGCGTTGCGGATGATTCAACCTAACTTAACCTACGCTGAGGCTCTAGTAGCTCTTGACATTGCGTCACTGTACGAGCGGAGGGAGATCTTGTATGATACTCTATTTGATTAGATTGTAAGGGACGAAAACCACAAGCTCCATGATCTGCTGCCCCCACGCAACGAGTCCACCCATCGCACCCGCAGCCAGAGATACTTCAAGCTATCGATTTGTAAGACAAATAGGTTCAAAAACACATTCATCATGGCGAACAGTTTTAATTATTAGTAGCTATCTTAATTATTTGTATTTTGGTTTTTGATACTTCTCTTATTGTATTTTATTGTAGATTACACTTCGCGGCTTTTATTGTAGTTATCTTAGAGTAAGAGATAATTTGTTCCCATTGCAAAGTAAGTCGTATTTCAGTCGGCCCGAGGGCTGCAATGATTTTACTTTCTAAGAAAGCTATCTATCTAGCTATCCCACAGAATTCAAGTCCACCGCAATGTTGCTCTATGTAAAAGGTAATTCTGAGCAACTTCTCCGCAACAACTGAAGCAAAGCGGGTAATTTTCAGATTATATGAAACATACGGAGATATACGCTTTAGATATTTATGTCATAGACTTAACTTCCATCTTTAGAGGGTCTCAAGGGGTTTAACGTCAGCCGTCAAAACATAGTTAGTAGAGGGGATTAACTATGGTCAAAGGGCCTAAAATTGAACCGTCAAAAAGAATAAATATGCACCGTCAACCGTCAAAAAAGCAGCACAATATCAACTGTTTTTAAAGGGTCTTTCGGATCTCGCTACTTTTTCCCATTTTCGTTGCTTAATGCGCGAGACCTTTAAGTCTCAAATGTAAAGGATCTTTAAACTGGTAATCATTCTCTATGAAGGTTTTTGTATGCACTTATCTTCTTGTCATGTCCACTGATTTTCGCCTTAACAGGTAGTTTGAAATATTTTAACATCTGCTTTCAATAGTTTATCTTTAGAAATGGCTAACCTCTCAGATAACTTTTTGGTTCTGACCAAAGGCCACGCCCCGGAGCGTTCTTCCCACTTTTCCCCAAGTCATCACCGACAAGTTTACATCATGTCGAGCTTGTTAAATACGTTCGTCAGCTTCTATCATGAAATAGAAAAGAAAGCTTTCGAGCGCATTAAGAGAAGAATTTCTGTTGGGGGAAAGAATCATGGATGTCTTAGGAAACACATCATTGATTTCTCAGGGATCAACGACTCACCCACAATTTGGGGTCGGCTCATATGAGCTAAAGCTCTTCCGACTTCAAAAATGAGTCATCCTCCGTAGCGTTTCAAATGAGTTCAAGCTCTTCCGACTTCAAAAATGAGTCAGCCTCTGTAGCGTTTCAAATTTATACATGGAGACTTTAGCGTCCTGCAATATTCTTTGACTTTGTAGCATCTCGAAGTAGTCAGTCAAGCGGATCGCAGAGTGGGCGGCCAAGTGCAATACCAGTGGCGGGATCCAGACTTTGAGCTAAAGGTGAGGGGCAGTTTTGTATGTGTATGTACACCTTCCAGTTTTTCTTCCCTCTGAGTTTATTTCTTAACCAAAATAATAGGGGACCCCGGGCCCCCTGGACCCCCTCCTCTTAGATCCTGAATACTCACCCTGGCTCATAATACTCGGTGCCGCAGTCTATTATGCATTTCTAGTGTGTCCATTATATTGAACTTCAGTCATCTGAGACTAAGAAATGGGAAGCTGTCATGCCATAGTGGATAGAGAGCTACAGAACAGTGAGACAGAGGGCTGTAGGAGCAGGGATCATAAGGCTAAAGCAGGCACATTCTCCCAGCTGTTTACGCACAGCTTAAACCTCTAGCACTGCGTCGAAAGCTTCTTTTTCATGAAGACTGTCAGGGAGATGATGAGTCTCTTAGTTTTACGGGCGCGTGATATTTTTCATCCGACTATATCGTTTGTAAGAAACACAAGTATACCACAATTTAATTCCAATGCTGGACTTAAACCAACACAGGTTGACAAGTACGAAAGCGACTTGTAAAGTTAATTCATGGAAAAAGAAGTTTAAGAGTTAGTTAAAAGAGTTATTACGAGAAGCACTGAAGTTTTACGCCCATCTTAAATGTGCACTTTCCCAATGGTCTTTCATGGCGATAATGCAAACTTTGGAGTAAACTCAGTAATTGTTGATGGCTCAAAAAAATATGAAACGAAATCAGGAAAAAAGCGATACAGAAACATTTTACAAAGGAAAAAGCAAAATTCGTTTGACTCTCTTATGCTTATTCAGTTTCTTCCATGAACATGAAATTGTTAAGCCTCGCAAAGAACATTTCAGCGGCTCATTTGAAAAGCTTAGCACGCGCTGCTTCAAGAAATATGGAGTCTCTTCAACACCTCGGTGACTTTAATAAATGTTACAGAGACTGTAAATTCTTTTTTCCCCATTCTTTCGCCTTTGTTAGGACCAGAAACGCAGCTAAAAATACACTATTTTTCTTTTCAATGCTTTATCAGCAGCTCTAACTTTAACTTTAACTCTAACTTTAACCTACCGGCTCGCGATTTCTTAAAAGAACATGAGAAACAAAGCTAAAGCAAAAGGAACCGTCCTCGTAGTTTCTCTCTTTCTAGTTTCTTTCTTCTCATCTTTTGTTCGACACAAAGTAACCAATACTGAACCTTAGAAGTCCTTTGGGCGAATCTTCATCTCAGACCTCTTAAGAGAATCATATCTTTTCCAGTGATACCAACAAACTCCCTTACTGTCGGATTTACCTTTGAGGTACAAGCCATTGAGGTTTGAATAATGGCAATAATTGTACCACCAGGCGCCTTTAAAAGAAGAGGCACAGTTAGCCCTTAAGTTGGCGTCATTATTCTGGTCTTTTGTGGTAAATGCTGAGCCGTTATGATAACTGAGAGAATCACCAGCCGTGCCTGAAAACCAAATTTTAAAAATTAGTCACTTGCATGATGAATTCAGATGCTTCGGCTAACGCTTCCTTTAAAAAATCATATACCATTTAAGATGAAATTCCTTAAACATCCATTACGATGCTGGAATTCGAAACAAAGTCACTGAGTGCTTCAATAGGAAACCTACTTTCCTAAAATTCCTTCTAAAAAGGGTTGAAACCCTGCTGCGCTTACTGGTAAAATATCGAGTTGAACACGAGAAAACAAAGTCTGTATCTATAGGCGACTATGTTCAAGTTCTATTTTACTTATCATATTAACACCATAGGCCCTTACTGACCAGAGAATTCGAAAAACAACACTGGACTGAGAATGATGAGCGCTTTGCGGTTCATACGAGCCGCCCAGTAAGTATTCCAGTTATGAATTTGAAATAACGATATAGACAAAATGTATACAGGTAAAACTCAACTTTACCTGAATAACTTTCTAGACCCAGCCAGTATTTGGAATACTCACTCGCCACAGAAAATAATTATCTTGACTTTCAAAGATCAGAAATCCGTCGACACCGTGCGCAGACAGCTAAGCGACCTTGGAAAGATAATCGACCGTGTACTACAACCACTTTTCACAAGTAGGAAAACCTCGGAAGATTTAAAAGTCACGGAAACAAAGTCCTCACTTGTAAACCAACAAGCGTTGTGTGTGAATTTAAATGTAATTCGTGTGATGCGAACTATAGAAGTTACACGAACCGTCACCTCCACCTTAGTATTGAGAAGCATAAATATTCCGACATCGTTTTAAACACTTTAAGGAAGAACACAATCAAAGACCAAACAATCTTCACGAGCTTCGCCATCCTAAAGAAGAGCCGTAGAAAGTTTAAGTGCCTCATTTATGAGATGCTTCTAATAAGGAAAACGAGACACTCAAAAAGGCTCCATTCCAATGAATCTCTTCATTTAATTATGTACTTTCTCTTGTCCTACTCCATCTCATTTTGATCTGATGTAGTTTCACACTTTCCTTTCTTTAGATAGGATAACCAATAATCTACATTTGATAATGGTGACGTATCGCCAAAACGTCATGTTTTAATCGCGCTACGTTTTACTATGAAATGTTATCCTAAATCTTTCGCTATCAAAATTCAATTTTACCTGAATATCGACCCAGACTTAAAAGGTATTTCGCTCTCTCACTCGCCACAGAAAATGAACTGTATTCTGCAAACGCTGTTTTACCATGGAAGTCTTCCAAGTCAACACGAAGCTTGTTACTGCTGTTTGCAGTCAGGCGATGAATCTTGTCTAGTCCGAGCCAAAACTCGCCTTTCAGATTACCGAAGCCTCGTTTGTATTCATTCCAGTCTCGAAAGAAATCTACGGAGCCGTCAAATCTTTTCTGAAACACCGTCCATCCTCCGCCGGCTGCTGTCTGATCACAGAAGACTTCAAATTCACCCAAACCATCGGGATCGATTTTATACACTCCACTGATCTTTCTGCCAGACTTGTAAGCTTCAGCGCAGTTCTTAAAAACTATAAATAAAATAAAATTGTTATCACGTGAAGCCTGCATGAATAAAACCAAGCTCCAAATCAAGTAGTTATTAATCATGATTTGTTTAAAAAAACGACTAGTTTACGGCACTCAAAGGTAACGTTAGCAGCATATCTTTACCGTTTTGTTTCGCACAGTTTTGGTTCCTCTTCAATGCATTCATTTCTTGTTCCAGCCTGGCCAGTTGTTGCTGAACCAAAGAGAGTATATTTTCGATTTTCTTGGAGTTGGGACCGGCGTAGAAATTGTAGTTGACGTTACAGTTGGGTGACTTCGACGAAAGATTAGTTGAGCCAACCAGCACCGTAAAGAAAAAGCCCAACAAAACAACTTGAAAGAAAGTTGTAGGAGACATTGCAAAGAAGCACGTTTGCGAAAGTTGGTGTAATCGGCAGGGTAATTACCAAACCGGAGCCAGCGAAAAAATGATTGATCTTGCAAGGCTGAGTGGAACTATACTTCTGATATTTGTACCTTCTCGCGTCACGAGCCACAGGTAAACGGAAGTTCAAATATTCGAAAAGGCTGGTTGCTATGGAGTGACGTCATAAACCGGATAAGTTTCCATCATCGCCTTGACAGCCTTTTTCGATAATTGCTCGCAGTAATCTGAGTAGTTGCTTGAATTTGTACAATCTCTGTTCCTGCTGGGTACAATGAAGCCTTTTGTTTATTAGGGGCTGGATCGGCCTATTGACATTTGGAGATTGGATTTCATATAAATATGCGTAAGCAAAAGCGGGAATGTTTAGTTTCCCGCGGTCGAGTACAGTTATGGATCCCTTCAAACTTCGAAGGGTTGAATTGCTTCATTCTCCTCCTGATGAGTCAAGGGAATGGTTTATCTTAAATTTCAAGAAATGTGGCATAAGAGTCAGCAAGTTTTTTGAAGTAGCCTGTTAGTGGCACATTTTCCAAGCGTTTTGTACGGTCCAGCTTTAAAAAATGGCGGAAGCTTGGATGGCCGATATGTTGAGAACAACAAAGTGGCCATCGCCTCTCTATTTGGAGTTGTTTCTACCATCTTCCGGCAGAAATTCGAAGAAGGAGAAGTGGTGAGATATCTTTGTTTGATCGATAAAATAAATTCGCCTAAAATCAAAACGGAGACTAGCAAGACTCGACCAAGCGATGACTTTTGCGAGGAGCTGAAAGCTGTTCGTGATGCCTCCGCAGTTATTCGAATTGAAAACGATCGACTAGGAAGGCCGACCTCAATCAAGCGCGGAGTCAGCTAGAATTCCTATTAGAGGAAATAAAAGAATTAGGTAAGTAAGACCAGCATCAGAGATAAAATTGAGGAGAAGGTCGCCGCGAGGATATGTGGACATCGATCAAATGTATATCGTAGCTGTCAGGTCCACAGTCCTGAGGTGAGGCGAATGCTCAAGGACATCCTTGACAAAACTAAAATTAACAGCAGCAGCCTACTGCAAGCGTTGGAAACAATACTGGGGGACAGTAACCGTCAGTTTTTGCAATCTCTCAGAGTACCAGACTGGACCCTGCTGTTTTTCAAACTGCAGTCGTGGATCCTGGATCAAGAAAAGCTTGGCAAACGTTACTTAGCATTTCCAAGCTAAGACGAAGCGGGGTAAGTCATAACGTTTATATTTTTATTAAGATTGGAAAAAGTGAGTTTGCTCTCTTATGTTTTGTTGTGAATGCTGATTTTACGGTGTATCGGAACTCATCTCTGCTTGGCAGGAAAATCACATAATTGGCTGAGTTTGATTTTACACTGAGCCTCCAAGTCTTCTGGCTATGATCACTTTTTATGGCTACTTTAGGAGAAATTTCGGGTTTGTTTCCTTGATAGGGTCTTGACAGTATTATAATTTTATTTCATTTCTTTTTTTCTACGATAAAAGATTTAAATCGCCAGAGGGATGCCATTGAGAAAACTGGAATAGTAGTTAATGGAAGATGCTTTAAAGTTAAATTTCCAGGTTATTTGTGTGTGCCAATCTTGACTCTTTATATTTTTTTTATCTTATTATTTTTTATTTTTGCAATGTTTTTATGTTACATGTCTAGCTACGTGATAGTAATAATTATTGAATCCATTTTATGCTTGGCAGTGTTAGAAAATATCTGGGAAAGTATAACATTTGAGATCTTTGGTGCAGCTATTTTAACTAATCAACTTCTTGTTATCTTCTTGTCTTTTTTCATGACAGTTACTCTTGATTACAAAACACTGATAATGCTGCTCAAGCAAAGAGTTGGTGATGCCAAAAAATATATCAATGAACTTTGCAAGCAAGGATTGGACACAGAGTGCTGTGTATTCTGCAAAGTTATTAAGGTAGATTATACCTGCAATGCTAAATGACATGCATCATAGCGGAATTATACAATAACACAAAACATATTCAGCCTACCGGTATTTGTTATGCAATTTATTTACAATCAATTAGTGAGAGCTTTCTTGGCTTTCTTGACTTTACAGAAAGGCAGACGAAAGGTGTCCATAAAAGTGAACAATTTATTTTATATGTGGTGAACAGTGATTATATATCTACCATTAGTAGTGAACATTATATGACTCACCCTACTTACACAATCTAAATGGCTAACACCCACCTAATCTAACTTTAGATCATTGGGTTCAAGCCGTTTTAAATGATCATCTCAGTCTTCCCAGTAGTCATTAAATATGCATAAACATTTCGACCAATCAAATCACTCACTCGTCGGCGAACAAGCCGAGGTGATCGCTGCGAAATGCGTCGGTTAAAGCCCGTCTTCCCTGATGTGAAGAATATTGGGCGCGATGGAAAGAAAACCACTGTATCGATTCCGCTGAGAGTGGATCTTGGGAAGCAGCCTCATAAGAGTACGGAGGAAAATAGTCAGGACACCAACAGTCCAGTAGAACAAGATGTCCCTCTTGACGATCTCGACAAGCAGGAACTCTCAACTCAACAGCAAAATTGTGTTTTGAGTATCTCTGCTAACTGGGAAAAGGTACGGGAAAAGTTGCTGAATTCGTACATCGAAGAACAGCATCTTCCAGACAATGCTAACCGTGTGAACTGTCAAAAGAGTATCGCTACAACACGATGTGAATACTGTGGCCCTCGCCAGTACTTCTGTGTTGAATGTGCATGAGCTCTACATATCAATCGAAACAAGTTTCATGTACATGCATGAGCAATGGAAGGTGTGTATGAATATTTTGGGGCCGGTTGTATTCTAGCTACTTTTAGTGTACATATCTGGTTAAACTGTACTTTTATCTACTTCTTACTTTCTTTATTTTAATAGGATGGGGTATTTTCTCCTTTGTATGCAGATGAGGCAACTGTTAGCTATATGGCCATACGTGCAGAACTGCAACAGTAAAGCTGTTCAGCCGTCTTTTTCATGCCTCAGGTCAGTTCATTTCATTTATAGTGGTTAGAGAATACTAGAATGGTTTAAAAACGAAGCGTCTTTTTCAATCTTATCTGCTCCTTTGTCACATTTTCCTGCCGCTTGCCTAAAATCAAGAACGCTGATGATAATGATACGATATTTAAATTCTCTCAATATGTCAGGGCCAATAATTAAAATCAAACAATCAGATTGCTCCATTGGCTGTCCAAAAATTTCTAAGTATTGGACCGGGTAATGTCCTGAAGGATCCCACATGCAATTAAGTTTTGTAATGATATGACTTACCATTAAGTCCAAAGAGAAAGAATAAAGGTGGCTTGCATCTATCTGTAAGAGCCTTTTCTGTCGTGCTGGGAGAATATTGGTCCTTGGACTTTTCTGCACAGACCTCGCTGCCCTTGGTTTGTACTTTCAAGACCTCGAGCCAATTCTCTCCTAGTATGGCCCTCGCGCTTGGTTAATAAGGTGTCTACATGGCCCTCAACAAAGTAACAGGTATGTAAAGCTGTATGTAATGTTTTTTTTTTGTTTTGTTTACTTAACTTCTTAAGTTGTTCATTTATTTTTTTATGAATGTCAGGAAATCATCACCTCAAATATGTACAAGTGTGTGATTGTGAGCTGCATGCTGTCACACTCTTGAAATGTCAGTTCTGGCCAGGGTCACCAGCAAATCCCACCACAGGATTCAGCTTCAAACTGATGGAGTTTGTGGAGAGGGTCTTTCTTCATTGTCAAGTTTCCCTGCTAAACATCACAGAAGTGATCACAGAACTCAATCCTCAGCTACAACCAACACATGTAGGTTTGCTTACAAAGAGTCTTTTTCAGACATGTGACCAGACTTTTTTTAATTGATTGATTTTGGTTGAACGGTATGTTTTTTTTTTTAGGTGAGCTCAATTCAGAATGCTTTGAAGAATTCAGGTATGTGTGGTTATAGGTTGAGAGTATCAAAGCTGCTAATTTGTGGACGTACAAGCTCTACTAAGGTATTATTGATATTAGAATTAATATCATTATTACTACTATTATTATTGTTGTTGTTCTTGTTATATTATTATTATTATTATTAGTAGTAGTAGTAGTAGTAGTAGTAGTAATAGTAGAGGCAGTCACATGATTTACAAGTGCTTCTTTATATAATTATTATATTTCATTATTTATTATCTAGTTGCCCAGCTTAAATATATAGATCTCAAACTCATGCTTTGCTTTTGTCCCTTTTGTCGCTTTTGTGTTCATATGATTCAAAGATACATTGACTGTTTGTTTTAAGGTCAAGATTCCATTTACATTAATTTACAAGACATATTTCTTGCTGTACATGTACATTATTTTACTGACTTGCTGTAAGAAAATAATTAGTCCTAATTGACATTTTGTTGTTTTCATGTGAAGGTATTTCATGCATCAGTACAAGCATTGTACAAACTACAATGGAAATTTGTACAATGGAGCTTGGTGTCCTATATGTCCAAGGGTAACTATACATTGTAATTTGTTTTGAATAGTAGCTTGCACTTGAGGAATATTATTATTGCATTCATTTTGGGGCACACAAAATGAACTCATCTTTACAGTAGTGCTGTAGTTCTGCAGTATTCATTTTATGTTGTTGTTGTTGCTGTTCTGTTTTATATCTATTTTTCTCTTTTCCGCTCTCTTTTGAACAGTATGATGGTGTACTCATTGAAAGCATGGATGGGTGCTTGGATTGTGTAGAAAAAAGGACAAAGGGCATGATTTAGGAACACCCAAACATGGAACTGCACTCCTATTTGCAGACCAGGATGATGTTGACAATTTTGTCAACAGTTATGGCAAAGCTGGAGCAGACATGGAACAGGTCTGTATATAAGATCATGCAATGCTGAGATGTTAATTTGAGAACTCTATGATTTTCCTTTTGGCCCTTTGAATTCAAGATTTTCTGTTTTTGTCCCTTTTTTATCACAGAACTGCAGTAAGTTCCATGCTGGAGAGGTTCTTTCAGCTTTAAGATCAAAAGGCAAAAACAAACTCTTTGACGAGAAAGGTGTCTTTGGGCGAGTATGCAGACATGACTTTCCTAAAGGATTCCTTAACATAACGCATGGTGAAAGGTATGGAGTATAATTATGTAAATACATTTTACCTAATGTTGTGCTCAATCCTACATGTATTTTCTGTTAGAGAATTAAATGATAGAGCCATGATTATTATGGATTTGTCAAGCTGACAATTAGCACACTTGTATATACAATGCAGGAGCATCCTATGATTCTTTACACTAATAGCATCACCATTGTATAACTTTGTTATTACTTTGAGTGTCATATTATAGGAAATATATTTAATTTGTCTTAGATTTTGTGTAAAAAGATATAAAAGAAAAAATTGGTTATTGATTCACCTTTTCAATAATCTTTTCTCTCTACAGAATATCATACTCTGTTTATGAGCTTATAAGAGGCTTAGAAGTCTTAATGAGAGCACCAGAAGCAGAGTAATCATCATGTATGACATCGCTTGTCTATTAGTACACCATTTGAAGGTAAGTAAATTATTTGAACACGTATGTGCAGGAGGCGAAATGGTAATTCTAAAGTGGTATTTAATTTTGTAGAACTGTCGAAAGTATTTTCTATTAAATTTGGGATGAAATCAAATAATTTATTGGAACAGTCTGGAATTATGTGAATTGTGGAAATGAAATGAAAATGTAATCATCAGAGTTATTAACTGAATTTTGAGCAGTTGGCTCAATCAAATAAAACTTCATTTTTGCAGCTCACGTTAATTAGTCCATTGCCTGTTTCATCACTTCCTCTCGTGGGTACTGGCTTGCTCCCAACATATGGCGGATCATAGCTCAGTGGGTAGAGCATTGTAATGACAATGTCACGGGCTCAAATCCCAATGGGGCCAGATTCGTTTCTTCTTTGTGTTTGGTTAAATTCCTATTATTGCTTACATTTAAATTGCATGAATATCTGTGAGGATCACATCTTAACTTCAGAATAGTTTGTTACTACTGACACAATTTCCACTTACATGATTATATTATTTTGTTAGTGTTCATCTCAGGAAAGCCTCTTGGAAGGTGTTGATGTTGCCATACCCATATTCCATTGCTATGGGCACAAGGTATCATGCCAGGTTAGTATATATCTGCAGTTTAACGGTAAATGGCCTGGTGACAATGTGAAGAAATGTGTGGCAATACCACGACATTGGTTAAATACAATTCTAATCATAGTAAACATCCCACGCTTACCAATGGGTGAGCAGTGTGGGATCAGAAATCTGACAGCAGTTTCTAAAATCAAAAGCAAATGATCTCCAAGGGTCAGCCTAGCAAGCAAGGTAAAATATTTAAGCACATGTGCTTGTTCCTTATAAAAGAGTGGCCACCCTAAATAAACCTATCAGCTTCGGAAAAGAACACCCGGGCCAGGGAGCCTTAACTCAACGTTAATTTTACCTAAATTGAAAATTGAAATTTTTGAGTATATAGGATGCAGTGTAGGTGGTTTTAGTAGTTGTTATCTTTTGAGTGTTTGTTTTACTTGAAAGTTGGGGCGAGAATGCAATGCGAGAGGAGGTCTCACGCCTACTGGCTTGGTAAACATGTTTTTGCTCTAACTCTCCACTGTTTTCCTAATTCAAGATGGTGCTTTGAACACTCAATTTGGAAATATTCATTCACACTGATAAAATCTGCCTGCACTGCAGGCTAGTACATGATTTGACTAACTATCTCATGCAAGGTCCATGCCATATTGATACTTAGGTTTATCTTCAATGTGATTGTCTGTAGATCCAATACAGTCCAAAAAGGATCAAGGGAACTGGATTGACAGATGGTGAAGGGGTGGAAAGGTTATGGTCCTTTCTGCGTAGGTTTTCCTCTGTCACTAAAGAAATGAGTGCTCACAAGACGACAGATGTTTTGACTGATGGGCTTCTTCACTCCCCAACATTTGGTATGGTTAATTTTATTGAACACATAACTTTCACGTTTCTGTAGGTTTTGCTGAAAAGTAAAAGATATCAACTATTGACCAGAACTTTTAGCTGGACAGCTTTATCTACCCTGTGTTTTCTGTTGTAGTTGCAATTTTTCATTTTTTCAATGGGGACGTGTGTTAAGATGTAAGTCGAGGTTGATTACTTTTATTAGCACAGTCATTAAACTGATTCCTTTCAATGTTCACAGGACTGTTACTCTAAAAGCAAAGTTTGCTAGGGCAGAAACCCATCTACATGATGTAAGTGCAAAGCTTGAGGAACTCACTGAAAAACTTCCAGGTATACATTTTAAACTTTTTTTTTTTTTACTCATTGCATTGAAAAATAGCACAATGACTTACATGCATGCGTTTCTGCCCGATTATTGCAATACAATTTGTATTTACCTGTACTAGGTAGTGATGATGATGTGATACAAGAGTGGAAAAAGGAAGAAGTTGAAACGCTGAAACCAAAAGAACACGGTAGTTTTATTCCTCAGCATTTATTAAAAATCAGTAGGGAAAACTGTTTTTTTGTATTCACTAATATATTATTAATCTGTCGCAGAATTAACACTGCAGTACTGGGACGAATCATATGTCAGCTTGTTCTTTATGTCTAAAAAACTCAGGTATGTAGTGTGGAAGTACCACCTACCAAATTCATGATTTTCATTCTGCGAGTACCTGAGCTTTTCGAACGTGATTAATGTTGTAAAAGGCGAAATTCCTACCTAACCAATCGTTGTGGTGGACTACGTGAAACTAATATTTTAGTTCATTCATGGGATTAGCTAATCCTTTGTGACTTCGGCTTGAATAGAGCTGTTTTGTAGAGCTTTCTTCGGTCAAACCCAGTCTGGTCAAGTCAGGTAAAAAACTAGTCAGCTCAGTGGTACTTAATAAATCTACTTTGGAGCCAACTTTGTTGTTGTTAGTCATTGCCGCGAGGATAGTCAACAGCCGTAAGTAGAGCCCGGCCTTCCCGCAGCCAGCGAGTGCCCCCAGGAAAACCTTTTCCCAGAAGAAGTTTATCGGGTTGTCCCCCGTCCGTCCGTGTATTTGTGAAGGCAAAAACCCGTTTTCACAATAATATAACAAAAGTATTCGTACTTCCCTTTCTTTCCACCTAAGCTGATATAATTACTAAGTATTAAACTGAACATATCGTGTACGTTTCTCCACCCACTTAAAATTTTTTTTCAGAAATGAATTGAGCTATGTACAAGATGAAGATCAAGGGAAGGTAAAAGATATTGAAAAGAAAATCGAACGGTAAGTCATAAAGACGCAAATTTCTTCCTTGCAGCAACGACTGGAATAATCAGGTTCTGCAGAGAGAGAATTAGGGGTGCCAAAATTAAAGACAAATAATAACTTTCTGTAACTTGCATTTATTGTACATAGGAATGAGAAAGCCATAGTAGCCATGGAAAAGAAGCATCACATCAAAGAAAGATGGTCCGATTTGTCCCGTGTGTTTGTAACCGTTAAGTCACGCCTCTACGAGAAGAGAAAGAGCGAACTCTTGTTGAAGTTACATTGTATTGCATCCGAAAGATGTTTCTTGGTGGAACTGCAGCGAAAATATGCTGGTAATAAACTGAAGAAATTGCTATGTAAAATATTTAGTAGCATGTGTATTTTGGTGATCATGGTCTGGAGTAATTCCGTCGTTGTTACTGCGTATGCCAATTGTTTTTAACTGCGAGGCTAGGCATTGTACTGGGATTATTTGAGAAGGGGTATGAGGGCTAAATTTTCCCAGTTCCCAAGTCTTACACATTTACATTTTTCCGTCTTATCCATAAAACTGCCAACGCATTGCGTCTTTAGTTATTGTAAACTTTTTAATTTTCAGATGGCCAAGCAATTGCCATATAAAGCTCGCAGAGCAGATCGACAAAGTCGTGAAGTCCATCCACAAAACTTTGTCTGAAGTCAATGCTTCGGTGCCGAAGCTCCCTTAATTAACGGACACTCGTAAGTGGACAGCTCTACTTACCCACCTAGTCAAAAGCCCGTTTTATTAGACTCCCATACAGACTCTGTCAGGTTCTGATATGATTGAAAATCTTGTTTGTATGGATTGGAGTTCACTGGAGGTACAATTGTAGGCGTGGAAAAGATGTCGGACCATGAGTCACCGTTGTCATGCAATTTTGAGAGGTCCACCATTGTCGAACAAAAACATTAGTCATCTTTGTCGATCTGCACCAAAGGGAATGATAGATAAACAGGGATTAGCAAGTGTGGGATGGGTGCCTCGAGTATCTACATAAACTCTGTATTTTAATTGTCGCTTTTATAAGGCACTATATAACTTAGGTTTGAATACTCTAGTTGATGAGCTAAATACTGAACTCGGTCGTCGTCCTTTAGTACATTGTCAATTCGGACCATCCTTACTGAACTGAAATGACGCTTTTTGAGCGTTGCATGCGTAACCATCACCCATCCAACAAAATTTTTTTAGTTTTTAATTTCAAACTTCATTTGTATCGTTGATCTTATCCATAGAATTAATGCGCTTTTATCTATTTATTAATTTTTATATTGTGAATGTAAATTGTTTCGATAACAGCAGGTCCACATCAGCTATATTTAGCTGCCTTAATTCAACCTGCTATACCAAATAAAGCGTATGTACTGATGTATGTAGATATACCCATGTACCTCCTATCATTCTTAGATGGCAATGGATCTCATTTTGTAACCTTGCTATACAGTGTTTAGGCAAAACATATCTTGGTGACATCCATGAAATAGTGAATATATGCCTCATAATTTCCAATTTCTGTTATGTATAATATCAAGTAATACATATGGTGCACGATCCTCGCAGTAGATAGCGCTATTTAAGCAACAGCGAAAATCAGACCTGAAAAAGATCAGGCCTGTACGGGATTCGAACCACTGACCTCTGCGATACTAGTGCAGCGCTCTACCAATTGAGCTAACAAGCCAACTGGGAGCAGGCCGTTAAGTTGACTCGTAATAAACCCGTGAAAGTGATAAATCAGATACAATGAAATATATGAAGTTCATATATTTTGAACTGCGGTATTAGATACATATGGTGCACGATCCTCGCAGTAGATAGCGCTATTTAAGCAACAGCTATTTTCACTCCACAACCTCCACATCTTGTTCTTTAATATTGTCAGACAGTCGAACTACCCTTTCTGCACATTGTCTGTCCACTATCCTGGACAGAAGAGTGACTACTGTTTCAGGCTGAGTTAGAGAGGGAATAACATTCCTGATGCTTTGCAAGTTTATATCTGCATTATCGGTAATCACAAATTTAATTTTGCTTTTTTCTCCATTATGGCCTGGAGTTGCTTAGTGCCATAATGGAAGGGTTTCTTAAAGAAAATGCCATCTGGGAGATTTTCTACAGTAAAACCCCCACGTAGATACGGCACCCTGCTACCTGGTTTCTTTATTGCTTCACCTACAGTGCAAAAGAAAGAGAAACAACATTGATTGGTAATGATAATAGCACTGAGTGGAGTACAATTTAGGAAGTAATTGGGGAAGTAACGAGCCTGATTACCCCTGAAATGTATGACAGCAAGTCTTAGTGACCATTTCCACATGTCCCATCATACCCTTTCTTTGCTAAAATGTGAGACACAAGGTAGGAATAAGTAATTCAATTTCATTGGCTAGTGCCATTTTCCACTGGATTTTCATTAGCTGCATATTACTGTCAGATTTGACCTGTCCAATTACAAGCAGCTGTAATGATTATCACACAGGCCAAATTGGACAGTTTGCTTATTACAGTATTCAGATTCAGGATGAAATAATCGCTTTTCAGAATCAATCAGGTTTGAGGATTTTGTTATAGACATCATCATCATCTTTGTTGTTACTGCCTCCTGGTTTGTTCAATTGCTTTAAGAGCGCCGGATTGTGTTGTGCGGGTTGGAGCCCCAGCTGGATCAATACTCATGGCCTTAAAATACCAGAGGAGAATTTGCTACCTTTCTATAATATCAAGAAATGGATAGATATTCAAGTCTTCTTGGATATGGACGAATAAACTGTGGGCCCCATCTCCTGCAGGGTTAGAGGTTGGAAATGTTAATTTCCCACGCACGAGATTACTGTGTGATGGATGTCCTCCACTGGGGTGGGATGTGTGGGGAGAAAGGTGAGGTCGTTACATGGACTGAAGTAGCTGGCAGAGGCGCCTGATAATGCTGATGTCCGATCTCAACCTTAATAACATTGTAAACCTTAGCAATTCAGCCCATGCTGCTGTTAAGGTATATATCGAATAAGCCATTCACAACCAATCAGCTAATAATTATAATGATGATGATGATGATGACAACAATCACATGTTAATATCTGTACTATAAAGTAAATAATATGTATATTCTTAAACTTACTCTATTTGGAATTGAATAGCTGTTGCACATCTTTGTATGTGTACCTCTCATTGGTGCAAGCTAAATAAATAAAGAGAGAGGTACTATGTAGTTTCAGGTCTTTTTTGATAACATATTCACCTTATTTACAATCATGAGTAATCTCGTCAATTGGATGACACATTGAATAGTATAAGCTACTGATATAAGCTTCTGCTAAATACAGTTGCATGCCAAAAAATCAACAGAACACTTTCAATCGATGTTTATAATATTTAACTAATTCAAAGTAATAATATAATACCAAAACGGTCTGGGAATTTGATGTTGATGTCAGAACTCAGGCATAAAAAAGAGTACCCTGTTGTACACTTGGCCTGAAGTGTCTTGAAAGTGGCCTGAAGTGTACACTTGGCCTGAAGTGTCTTGAAAAATCAGAGAAGATTCACAGCCTAAGTCTTCTAGAAACATGATCTGTTGAAGTAGATGAAAAAGTAAAATGTACATGGCACAAGGATTACTCAAAAGGACACAAACATCTGCATGTTCCATCAATTCCCACAGAGTATAATTAACAATTATTCGCCGAAGACGAGGTGAATATCGTCAAATAATCCCTGAGACGAAGTCGAGGGGACTATTCCACAATATTCACCAAACCTGAGGCGAATAATTGTTTTAGTATAATTTCAGAGCTGAACAACAGAGAAATTTCTAAATTCATAACATTTTAGTAACATTATTTTACTAACATTTTATTTTAACATTTTATACAAACCGCGCGGAGTTGTTTATATAGCGTCATATAAGGAACCGCTTGACCAATCAGATTATTGGAAACTCTTTGCTCAGCTCTGAAATTATACTAACAACAATTAGAAATTTATATTCATCCACCTTTAATAAAGTTTTAAATTATTCTAAATTTTCATGGTTTATGCTGCCTAATTGGAATTTGGCTTAGAGATTATTTCTTAAAGTGATTGAAATCTTTACCTCATTTAGTAGATTTTTCCTGTGAACTGATATCAACTTAGATTTTTGAGCCTGATCACTATGCTCTGAAACATCTGGGGCCTTTAAACTTTCTGCCTTTCCTTTGAACTCATCTTTTTCTGCAGATGTCATGTCATGCCATTTCTTGGCAGCTTCTTTGTTCTTTTGAGGCAAAGACAATTTCTTGCACTCATCTAGCAAAAAAAAAAAAAAATTAAAATTTTCATTTCCACTGAATATCAATTGAATCGGTTTGATTATTATAATGTCACTGCATGATTTTCAGTTTCCTCAGCAATCGAAGATCTAACTAAAATTGAAAATAAATTAATCAACCACTCTATTATGGTGTCAAAAGGTAAAAGAAGCTGAGGATGAAAACCCTTTTGGGTTGCAATATAGAGCTCTGTCGGACCCCCACCCTTGCAAGTACCCCTCCTGGGGTTTAGACACATTTAACAAAACCACTGCATGCTGTCCATTATTGATTTAAATCTGGTATCCTGGCACCAAAATGAAATTAAAATTAATATCCAGCAGACAAAGTTAGGAGAGAATTAAAGCTACAATATTCATTTCTTAGAAATAATTGACTAGTAGAGGTTTATTAATGATACCCATAGACGTACAGGCACCTTTGGACTTGAAGGGGGACTGTGACCTCCATGCCTGAGAAAATTACACAATTTCCTAATCTGTTAATATTAAACTGATGTAGAACTACCTTAAAATTGATTCTACTGTTGCCTGAATTCTAAGCAATTTGCCTGATAAATGTTGAAAATTTGTTTAAATTGGAGGGGGGGGGGGGGGAATTTGCAAACCCATCCCCTAGGATTGTAATGCCTCTAATGTTACCCTATATTTTAGGAATGGTCTATAATAGTTACAATGCATGTAAATAATTTGTTCTTAGTGTTTGAAATCATTATCAGGCCTCTCACCTGACTTGAAATACTCTGAACAGAACATGTTGTTGGAGTGTGAGCCATGTGAACCCGTTGGAATCTTAATTGACTTTGGACCCGCTTGTACTCCAGAACTTATCTTTTCCTTTAGTCTAGCATTTCCAATCCATTTCTATATAAATGTATCACATTAAGATAAAGTATTTCAAAATGCCTTAAGCTACAATAGCAACCCTTCCCTTTTTGCTCTCTTTCCCTTGCTGGCCCTATGGAGGCCCAGCCAGGGTAAATTCCTACAAGGGACATGGCCCAAAAAGTAGCGATAGCATATATATGAAAGTCTGAAAAAATTAAGATCAGCTTGTTCACCAAAATTCCGACAACAACAACAAGGTGGAGAAATATAGACAAAATAATGACACCACAGGTTTTTAAATTCAGACAAGCAACACAGGGAACCCCCTGGCAGAACCTGACCCTATTAATACCCATGCAAGCTGCACGCAGAAGCTCTGAGCTTGTATTAACTTTACTTGATCAATAGATTGTATTCAATCTAGAACAGAATGATTGGCTCGCAACAAATCAATAAAGATAGATCTTCTTGGTATGTACATGGATGTCGAATTGATGATAAATGTAACATTCAACCACTCTAGATTGAGGATGTAACCTAAACTTCGAGCCAGGATTCGATCGTTAGCTATCATGATTACTCCTAGTATAGTTTTAACTGTTTTAGGAGTAAACCTATTAAAGTATAAAAAAAAAAACAACAAGTTACCTACTATTCACACTTTCAGGTTAGCCTACTTTTCAGCTCCAATTAGCCAAACTCGTGCTCCGGTTAGCCTCAGAGCACTCAGGCTAGCCTAACTAGCTCCTAATTCTCTTGGCCTACAGGGCACTAGGGTTACCCTACGTTTAACTAAGGTTACTTACGTTAGCTCTCAATAGGGTAACACAAAATAATTATTCTTTATAATTTATAATAACGGATGAGTAAACGCCTATCTGCTTTTACCGGTATATTCTTGATCATTGATTATACTGCAGACTGCAAGCATATTTTCGAGCATAAAACGGCACAGAATTTTTATTTAAAAGAAAAAGGGAGCTTCCTTTAATTAACTAGGCAAACAATCCACAAGGCCTCATTATGAATAGTACAATCGTACAGTGAACTTCCTTGACCTTGGTATATGACGAGAAAAATTTTGTTTAAGAATCAATCCTTTAAAAGATAAGTTGGGGCAGTACACAGAGTAAGGGAAGTATAATTCTTAAGGACAATACACCTTTGCCATAATGGCGGAAAATTGGATGGAGGTCTGAGACTGGTTATGAATAATTTCACCAAAGCGACGCCACCCGGGCAACACCTATGGCGTCTAACGCGAATACAAACTCTTATAATCCCTCGAGCTTTCTAACCGAAAATGACATCCCTGGAGCTTCTTTAGGAGATAGGAATCCTCACAATTGAAGACTGAGGACTTGAGATTCTGGTTGAAGTGCAGAGGTGACACAGCAAAAGGTTTAAATACAAAAGCAGAGCTTGTGAAAAGGTTAGTTTCGAGCACAAGATGCGAACTTCGAGGTGTTTTGATTGCTTGAGAAAATTGTCAATTGTGATTCCTTACACTTAAATTGACCTAATTTCTTATACTTTAGGGTCCTTGAATACATCAACAGCGGAAAGGATAAAAACGTCATTGATCCTGATCCCAACAATCTTTATTCTAAACGAAAACAACAACGCTCGGCAAACAACACAAGTTCACACTCCACCGCTAAACGACATGTTCCCGTCAAGTTCCCTGAATCTATGTGGGGCTACTCACTTCAGAAGATGCTACTGTTTACCAGAGCGGAATTAAACTATCATATAACACGTTCTGGTAAAAAAATTGCAAACAAAAGTACAACTAGCGTGCCCACAAGTCTACGAAAAGCAAAGACTTACCTGGAAAATGAATATCTACATTGCATAGAAACAAATGATGATCAACGCTTCTTTTATGTAAGAGCGACATGTTGCCACAGCTATCGTAAAAATGATACTCCCCACGAGCTACAAGTAGCTTTATGCATTATCACTGCAGATGTAATGAAGGCAACGTGTTCCTGTGTTGCTGGAGGTGTAGGATATTGCAACCATATTCTTGCATTATTGCTAAAACTTTGCAAATTTACTATATTTGAGTGTCAAACATGATTCACAGCCTGATTATCAAATATTCCTTGGTTAACACTTAAAAACTGTGAGAGTGAAACCAGGATTCAACTAATCAGGAGCTTTGGAGAACCAGCCCTTGGTAGTATGATTATAATATATTGTAGATGCTTTCCTTGAAACTTTTCCAATTTTAGTTATGCTGTAAGTTTTTATTCTTGGGTCTTGCTGTGAGCAGAGAAGCAAATTCAATCTTTGAAACAAATACTCTAGCATTAATATTACAACTTATAAGTAATAATTTTCATACACAGGAAATATGGTTTAGTAGTATTCTAGTATTTTTCTTTCACAGATTGTAGTGCCTATTTTATTGGAATGAGAAAAGCTTTCAAAACGTTTTGTTTTAATTAAATATCAAATCTTGTTAATTGAAAGAATGATTAATGGCCCAAACCTTTTAGCTTTTTTTACAATGAAAGCAGAGAAGTGAAACAAAA
Organism: Stylophora pistillata; assembly: GCF_964205215.1. Taxonomy (NCBI): domain Eukaryota; kingdom Metazoa; phylum Cnidaria; class Anthozoa; order Scleractinia; family Pocilloporidae; genus Stylophora; species Stylophora pistillata. The sequence continues at coordinate 41,124,241 of NC_142522.1, forward strand.
AAATGTCATTGGAATTGTACACATAATAGTATTTACAAAGACGTTTCATTTGTTGTTGCCTTGGTATCAAACTATCTTACTGTAGCCTCATAGTGTCACTACAGAGATAACACTGGGATTAGCATTACATAGCAAAGCACATACTGTCCACATCTGATTCAGTAGGCCCAGCTGATTTAAAGGTACTACCCCATCCCAAATGTGGAAGTTTTTAATCTTATTTATGACCCTTTCAACATGAATTCTGAGGCTGGCTATTTCCTGGGTCTGAATAACTTTTTCTGCAGGCATTTGTTTAGAACTTCCAGGGAACGGAGGGATGTTGAGCTTCACTCCCAAGGGTAGCAAATCCTCGACTGTAAAACCTTTATCGGCCATTACCGAGTCACCTTCATCAAAGGGTAAGTCAAGAAATCCACTGCGATAGACAATTTCTCTGTCAGAGATTGACCCGGTGTAAAGTTGACTAACAAAAGTCACAGCACCACTTGGAGAAATCCCCACCAGTCCTTTGAGTGCGGTGTGATTCTTGTAACTGCTGAAGAGTTTCCCATTCAGTTGTAGGCTACTGGGCAATTGACACCTGACCTCAGTACAATCAATTATAACTCTAGTTGATTTATACTTGGCCTTAAAATCTTCAGGCATAGATTTATCAATTACTTCTCTTGATGGCCAAATGTTGATTACACCAAGTCTCAAGTACATAAAATTTATCCAGGTTATTATTATACGACTAACTGTTGATGTTGATACGTGAAACAAATGACCCAGATGCTCCTCAGCCAAACCTTGCCTCAGCCTGCACAGTACAAGGAAGTATTCATCAATTGGCCTTAGATGTCTTGGTCTTCCTTTTTTGGTCTCCTTTATCTCTGTCTCTTGATTGTAGATCTCTGGTTGGACTTCAGACTTGGAGTAAACATAATATCGGATATTTTATCCTTTCTCGCCGGGGTCTAGATAATTGTAGATTTCCATTAAAACAGCGTTGTTAGGAAACGAAGCGTAGAAGGACACAGCAGAGTTGTCGGCGCGAAATCTTTCAATAGAAAAAAGTCTGCTTTTTAAACATTCATGCTTCTTTGAAATGCTTTCATTTCTCTTTGGAGCTCTTCTATTCTCATTTCATACTGTTTCACAAGCGCGACAACACTCTGATCAGTCTGAATGCATGCATCCTTCCGCTCGACCAAATCAGTCTGAGTTTCGGCATCTTTTCTCTTTGCCTCATGTTCGACGTTGTTTTCATTAGATTCTACAGTTGTAATCTGACTGTCTAGCTGTTCAATCGATTTATCAAAGTTTACGCTGCTTTCTGTGCACACCATGAATAAAGCCCTGGATGATTTATGAGTAGTTGCTTGACTAGTGAATCTTTGAGGTGGAGGCTTCCTTTTGCGCGGCGAAGTCCGCCACTGAAATACCGAAGGTACGCATTGGTTTGAAGGCATATTTTTCCCGCAATAGTTTTCTTCAAGTCATCCTTTTTAAAATGGTGCGAGCAGACCATGGTTGAGTCCAAGACTTTGAAGTTTGTTCCTTCCTCTCGACGGATTGCATGAAGCCATTGCTTTCTCGCGAGTTTTTCTCTGGGAAACTTGAAGTAAGATATTTTTGAGCCGTTTTCGTCGCGATATCCCCTAGTAGTACATAAAGGAACACAGCAGTGGCATGGCATTGTATATAACTTGAGCCTTAGCTATATTAGTAGACGATTCTTTGAGAAATAAAGCTTTTTGGATTGATAAATTGTGCCAGAAACTTTTTGACCAGCGCTCACAAGTGCACTAATCCATGCCCGGGTGGCCTCGTCCCCATGAACTAGTTTTAGTTTTCACTCGGCCACCGCCATTATGGCAAAGGTGTATATACCACTACATTATTTACATATGTCGGTGCGCTTCGAAGAAAGAAGCAGTCACCACAATGATCGCTATTATTATTCAACGAGATGCAAATAAGTGGCGGGGTATTCCGCATACATGAAACATGGTAGTGTTTCAGTCCAACTAATAAATATCTTACCTTTACTTGATCAATAGTCAGCCCAGTTTCCTCGGCTGCCACACCAATCTTTTCCGTATTATCAGAACTGCATGTTTTCATGCCGCCGTCATAATATTCTTGCAGTTTGACCTTTGTACATTGCTTATTTTATTATATGTTCTTTTGCGAGCTCTACTTGTATCCTTGTCAGTCATAGTGACGAAGAAGCGCCAAAAGTACACGACAAAGACGATAATACCTGAACGTCCAAACCAAGAAGAGCTAGCGAATTCATAACTATTCGGTAAAGGATTTCCCCTTACACATCCGAAGTGAAGGGATTTGATTGGTCGAAATGTTTATACATATTTAATGAGCTACTGGGAAGACTTAGATGATCACTTGAGACGGCTTGAACCCACTGATCTAAATTTAGATTACAAGGGTGTTAGCCATTTAGATTGTGTAAGTAGGGTGTATGACTTTAGCTCAGTTAATTCATTATTGAGTGATACATGCAATTTATTTGTAGGAATGTGCCTCTCCTGATGTTCCTTTTGGGGAAGCCTTTGCTGAGTGTTTCCTAAAGAGCAAAGCAAATATTGGGGGGTAGGTACAACTCTGCATTTCTGCATTGACTTGCATAAAGAGTTCCAGCTTGCAGTATGGTATTTCACTTTCTATTGGAATACATGTCTTTAAATCTCACTTGGGATATTTAGTTTGATGGACAGTTGGTATACTGCCGGCCGACAGCTGGCCGACAGTTGGCCGACAGACTTTTAGGGGAGCTGTTCTTCACTTTTACCCAGTTACCAGCAAAAATGTGGTAAGCTTGGATTATAAAGGTGGAAAGTAAATTCACTGTTTTTTTTTTCTGTCAGTTTCAGATGGAAGGGGTTAAGAGATGACTTGCTCTTTCTCCTTGAAGAGGAGACATGTGATGTTAATTTATGTGCTCTGCCTGCAGTGTATAACATTTTAATTTTTAAATTCTGTGCACCCATTGTAGTAAGGCATAGTCAACATTGTATCATTTAAAAAATCTATTTTCTTGAAGTCTTATCCTGTAACAATATTATTTTGTTTAGTGTTGCATAGTCACTTCTGAGATCTATAGTTATTTGTCATATTTCTAAGATTTATATGGCATTCAGCGTAATGCCTGAGAGCTTATGGGATATAGCAAACTTAGTTTTTCATTCACTGTTAATAGAGGGAAATTATGTCTTTCCTTTCTGGTTCACCCCGGCTGAAGACCTTCATTCAGTTTAATGCCTGAGCACTTCTGGGATATATAACATACCTAGCTTTTCATTCATGGTCAATATAGGGACGTGTTTTCTATCCTTTCTGGTTCACACAGGCTGAAGTCCAGGCATTCAGAGTAATACCAGAGCACTTCTGGGATTTATAACATACTTAGCTTTTCATTCATGGTCAATATAGGGCAGTGTTGTGTATCCTTTCTGGTTCACCCAGGCTGAAGTCCTGGGATTCAGTGTAATGCCTGAGCGCTTCTGAGATATATCACAAACATAGCTTTTCATTCATGGTCAATATAGGGAAGTGTTGTGTATCCTTTCTGGTTCACCCAGGCTGAAGTCCTGGGATTCAGTGTAATGCCTGAGCGCTTCTGGGATATACAACATACTTAGCTTTTCATTCATGGTCAATACAGGGAAGTGTTGTCTATCATTTCTGGTTCACCCAGGCTGAAGTCCTGGCGTTCAGAGTAATGCCTGAGCGCTTCTGGGATATGCAACAAACTTAGCTTTTCATTCATTGTCAATATAGGGAAGTGTTGTCTATTCTTTCTGGTTCACCCAGGCTGAAGTCCTGGTATTCAGTGTAATGCCTGAGCACTTTTGGGATATACAACATACTGAGCTTTTTATTCATGGTCAATATAGGGAAGTGTTGTCTATCCTTTCTGGTCCACCCAGGCTGAAGTCCTGGCATTCAGTGTAATGCCTGAGCGCTTCTGGGATATATAACTTACATAGCTTTTCATTTATGGTCAATATGGGGAAGTGTTGTCTATCCTTTCTGGTTCACCCAGGCTAAAGTCCTGGCATTGACTGTAATGCCTGAGCACTTCTGGGATATATAACAAAGTTTTACATAGCTTTTAATTCATGGTCAATATAGGGAAGTGTTCTCTATTCTTTCTGGTTCACCCAGGCTGAAGTCCCGGCATTCAGTGTAATGCCTGAGCGCTTCTGGGATATATAACATACTTAGCTTTTCATTCATGGTCAATATAGGGAAGTGTTGTCTATCCTTTCTGGTTCACCCAGGCTGAAGTCCTGGCATTTAGTGTCATGCCTGAGCACTTCTGGGATATTCAACATACTGAGCTTTTTATTCATGGTCAATATAGGGAAGTGTTGTGTATCCTTTCTGGTTCACCCAGGCTGAAGTCCTTTCAGGCTGGCTGAAGTCCTGGCATTCAGAGTAATGCCTGAGCGCTTCTGGGATATATAACATACTTAGCTTTTCATTCATTGTCAATATAGGGAAGTGTTGTCTATCCTTTCTGGTCCACCCATATTGAAGTCCTGGCATTCAGTGTAATGCCTGAGCGCTTCTGGGATATACAACATACTTAGCTTTTCATTCATGGTCAATATAGGGAAGTGTTGTGTATCCTTTCTGGTTCACCCAGGCTGAAGTCCTGGCATTCAGTGTAATGCCTGTGCGCTTCTGGGATATACAACATACTTAAAGTTTTTCATTCATGGTCAATACGGGGAAGTGTTGTTTATCTTTTCTGGTTCACCCAGGCTGAACGGAAGTTCTGCTACTCACAGTAATCCCTTAGTGCTTCTGGGATACCTAACATTCTCATTTTCTTTGACATTCACAGGTTAATCTAGGGGAGTGTTGTCTATCGGCCTTACTGGTTCACCCATATTGAAGTCCTGGCATTCAGTGTAATGCCTGAGCGCTTCTGGGATATACAACATACTTAGCTTTTCATTCATGGTCAATATAGGGAAGTGTTGTGTATCCTTTCTGGTTCACCCAGGCTGAAGTCCTGGCATTCAGTGTAATGCCTGAGCGCTTCTGGGATATACAACATACTTTAAGTTTTTCATTCATGGTCAATACGGGGAAGTGTTGTTTATCTTTTCTGGTTCACCCAGGCTGAACGGAAGTTCTGCTATTCACAGTAATCCCTTAGTGCCTCTGGGATACCTAACATTCTCATTTTCTTTGACATTCACAGGTTAATCTAGGGGAGTGTTGTCTATCGGCCTTACTGGTTCACCCATATTGAAGTCCTGGCATTCAATGTAATGCCTGAGCGCTTCTGGGATATACAAAAAACTTAGCTTTTCATTCATGGTCAATATAGGGAAGTGTTGTGTATCCTTTCTGGTTCACCCAGGCTGAAGTCCTGGCATTCAGAGTAATGCCTGAGCGCTTCTGGGATATATAACATACTTAGCTTTTCATTCATTGTCAATATAGGGAAGTGTTGTCTATCCTTTCTGGTCCACCCATATTGAAGTCCTGGCATTCAGTGTAATGCATGAGCGCTTCTGGGATATACAACATACTTAGCTTTTCATTCATTGTCAATATAGGGAAGTGTTGTGTATCCTTTCTGGTTCACCCAGGCTGAAGTCCTGGCATTCAGTGTAATGCCTGTGCGCTTCTGGGATATACAACATACTTTAAGTTTTTCATTCATGGTCAATACGGGGAAGTGTTGTTTATCTTTTCTGGTTCACCCAGGCTGAACGGAAGTTCTGCTATTCACAGTAATCCCTTAGTGCTTCTGGGATACCTAACATTCTCATTTTATTTGACATTCACAGGTTAATCTAGGGGAGTGTTGTCTATCGGCCTTACTGGTTCACCCGTATTGAAGTCCTGGCATTCAGTGTAATGCCTGAGCGCTTCTGGGATATACAACAAACTTAGCTTTTCATTCATAGTCAATATAGGGAAGTGTTGTGTATCCTTACTGGTTCACCCAGGCTGAAGTCCTGGCATTCAGTTTAATGCCTGAGCGCTTCTGAGATATTTGACTTACTTAGCTTTTTATTTATGGTGAATATAGGGAAGTATTGTCTATCCTTTCTGGTTCACCCAGGCTGAAGTTCTGGCATTCAGAGTAATGCCTGAGGTTTTCTGGGATGTATAATGGGAAGAAATTCTTGTGACGCAAACTTTTCTGTTATTTGAGCTCTTCACCTATATCTACCGCAGAGCGACAGGAATAAATAGTCGTTTGAGACAAAAATTTGAAAAACAGCTTCATTTACTGTTAAAAGTCGCCCTGCAAACCGCGAAGGGAAGAGAACATCAAAACAAAAAATGCTGCCAAAGAAACTCAATAAATAACACAAGGCAAAACACTGCTGGTACATTTCTTTGCGAAGCTAGATCGTGAAATCTCTGATGCGAGGTTTTTGTGGGACATAAACACACGACGACGATTGATTTCCTGACAAACTGGGTAATATGAGATAATATAAAGTATGAAACAACACGAAGTAACGCGCACAGCCTCAAGTGATCGATATACCGTATTTCCTTGAATAAGTGCCCACCCCTCGGCCATACAAACTTGTAACTCTGAATAAGCGCGACACCGGAACCTTTTCTTTTTCAGCTTTCATAACATTTTAAACTTTTACTACCTTGGATGAATATGTTGGGAGAGATTCTTGCTTTAAGAGTTATATTACGCCGATGTATTACCTTTCCTTTTTATATGGCTGGCTTCGCAAGCGGTGCAAGATGCAGCGAATTCTCTGAGCTGATTGGCTATTAACCCTTGCTTATTTTTCGTTTTCTGCGGTGGCCAGCGTTGCAGCCATTTTGTCTTTGTGTGACCTGCAGGCAAGCTCTCGCTTGGCTCTTAACGCTTGGCTCAGGTTTGAGTCTTCCTGCTTGGTCAATAACGCATTACTGGATCTACCGCGCTCTCTGTTAATTTCCAAACCACCCTAGCGCACAGCGCTTGACTCAGTATTTAAAGTTGGTTTTTCAGAAAAAGTCAACGTCCCACCCCTCTCAAGAAGCTTTTAGAATATAAAAATTCAAGGACTTTCCAAGGATTGGTTAAATTCATTGGGGGACTTGCCCTGACATTAACGGACTTACAAGACAGTACGAACCCTGTTAAAGTTCAAGGGAGTTTAAACTTGTTCGTAACGTGTCATTAAACGAAAGTTGGTCTTTGTCTGTTTAAAAGCTTTGTCAGCTTGTTCAACATCTATCTTGATTTGAAAACAATTATTACTACCCCCGGTCTCTGTTTATTCACGATTTTAATCATCGTGGCAGAGGAGGTAGCGCAAAAAGATTTTCAACACCAGTGCGTTAATCACATCGTACCTATAATGTCTGTAATCTCTCGCAACTATCTAGAGGATTCCGGCACCAATATAGGTCATCTGAAGGGCAGTGACAAAGAATCTTATGAGTACTTCATGAATATAGTTTAAAAAAACTGGAACAGTGTGTAAACTATAAATGCGACATAAAATATCAGTGAGAAAAAGCCGCCAAGTATTGTGGACTCTGCGTTAAACAGCAAAAGAAATTATAGGTTGTAATACGCCGAGTTTATTCCCAATAACTGGTACCCGGATGCTCCAAAATTACAGCACCAAGCGTCAGCTGTCAAAGATTCCGAACACAGCGGAAAAAAAGTCGTCGGTTCTGGAATTTACTTTGTCTCCGATCCGAAAACAAAAATATGGTAAAATTGATTAGAAAACAAAACACTCAGGCCGCCAGTTAAATGTCGTAGTAAATAAGCGTCGCAGCCTATGTTAGTATTAATGAAGTTAACTAAATCCGCAAGCATTGACTGAGAAATGTTTCTTCGACGTGACTGTAACTGCCGCAACACACTCCGGGCGAGCGCTTTGTCTTGTCACTATTTTTAAGCGCCGGCCATGTACACTTTTTTTCGGATACGGCTTCTTTAATTACCTTTTCACGCCATAGGATGATGACATGATTGTGTAAAAGTTGACGCCTCTATCAGATTAGGAGCGAAATACGATAAAAAATTTTACCCAAGCAAGCCACTGATATCCAGCAGAGAATGCGGACTAAAAGTACGGATTCTCTGCTGGATACCTAGACTTTTTTTGGTTGCTAACGGCGTGAGGCTCGTTATCATAGCATCAGACACGACTTTCCGTTTCTCATTTATTAATTTAGGAGCAGCACGTCATGATATTTTAATAAAAAAATGGGACCCATAATAAATGTCGTTATACTAAACCTAATTTTAATTTGATAACGAACATTGTCATTTAGTATTCTTACATTGCGCATTCTATTCAGGAATTGATGCTGCGCCTCGACAACGACTTACAATTTCTTTTAATTTCGCTAGAAAATGCTGCATAATGACAGTCTAAAGTCAGGTTTAGAGGGGAAATTGTTCGTAAGCGAGTTGATCAAGGTTTACGACTGATTGGTGGAAGGAACCCTTGTTAAGATTTTCAGAACCACAATCGAAATGACATGAAAGCCTCTGTTACCTGTAGCCGTTCGATTCAATAAAGTCATTTGAAGAAAAAAGGCTGAAACAGACTAGAGGAAAGTTAAGCCCGTGAATTAAGGCTTGCGGTTAATTTTCTTTGTGTGTGTGTGTGTGTGTGTAGAGTTCTTGTGGTAGCCAAAACAAATCAGTCAAATTCAATGTTTACCCTTAGACCGAAGTTAGGTCGTTTCCGAAGAGATTGTTGGATTTAGCGTATACTGCGACCGATTATAACTCCTACTTTTATGAGTCAACACCTAATTAATAGGTTAACTTGATATTTGTCATGCGAATATTGTCCTATTTTAATCGTAATTGATGTTTTAAATGAATACTTTTATATGACAATGGTAATCGCGCGCTTGAATCGTTCGGCTAACATTACGAAAGAAGTGCGTCAAAACTTGTAAATTACTTGAAATAAGTAAACATATGTCAGAGGGCGTGAAAAATAATAAAATGCGGTTTAGATCTGTGCGTTAAGACTATCGAAAAAGCACATTGGGTTCAACGATTTGTCTATAAACGTAGATAACTAACCAAGCGTTAAGTAAGGTGCACAGGAGCACATGTGCTCCGAGATACAATCTAACAAGAGGCAAAATCGGAAACAAAACATTTGCAATGATACATGTATTAGAGCCGTAGACCCCTCTGTATCTTTTTACAAAAAGATTACAGAACAAGAGGAATTGGTGGGTTCGAAGTATTGAACTCGAAGTTGCTAGGCAGGAAGGCCGACCCTCGCAAAATTAGGGTAAGGTAACGAATCTGATCCAACCGACGCGTCGGCCGACACGTTGGCCGGACCTTATAAAAAGACTCTGCCTCGCTGGTACTTTCGCTTGGCTCCAAACTTCGACTCGTCGATCTTCACTGTTTTTCCTACACCTCCGATCTTCATGTCAGCGTTCATAATTTTCGTCGAACATACCGTTCGTAAGTCGCTCAGCGCACGGATCACTGTAGGCTTTGAAAGGCTAGTCAGTCTGGCGATGTTACTTCCAGAAGCCTTGATAGCCCACAGGAACATTAGATGAAGCCACGTACTCAGCGGGATGTTGGAACCTTCGAAAAACGAGCCTGACCTTATAGAAAGCCAGGTTCGACAGCGGCTGTTTGTACAGCATCGGTGGTGTGTCGGTAATGTACTGTCGGCCGACGCATCGGTTGGATCAGATTCGTTACCTTTACCCAAAATTAGGTCAGACGAAACGAGGTAAAAAAAAAATCGTTCGTCTATCTTTTGTTTAATCAATGAAGAGAGTTTGGCTTGTTTTTGAATAATTTCCACTAACGAGAAAAACAGACCAAATAGTTAATGAAACTTTCTACTTTCAAAAGGTTTCTCGACAAAATGATCGACTGAACTATTTCTAAAGGCGAAAGCGATGGTTGACTTCATATAAGCTGTAATTTAAAGGCAACTATGAGAAAAACTGAATCTTTTCGCCCGTGTAAAATCTGCCGCGTTCACCGGAGGGATTTAAAGAAAACTATGCAAGTTTGTAAGGTTCGTTAGACAAAAAGACAATGAAAGAAAAAAAAATTGCTAAGGAGTATCAAGAAACAGATACGTTCAGTCAAAGCAACCAAATGTGTCTGAATGATAGTGTATAATAAATTAAACAGCTTAATGAACATTCGGCTTACCTTGAATTGGTCGCGACTCAAGTTAATAAAGAAGTTACGTTTCTGAAGAAACTGTGGTGCTGCGTCGGTGGGTGAAATACTTGAAAATTTGGGTTTTATCAACTGATAGCATGGAGCAAATTGACCACCATAAAGAGTTGATGAGGACCGAAGTGTTTATGTGCTATTCCACAATTACAACGTAACTTGAGTATCTTTCAGTTTTCCCTTGTTACGTTACCCGTTGCGTTACTCCTTTAGATTTGTTTATGCATGTGACCTTTCCTCGCTTTTTTATTGGACAGAGTTTTGTCCTTTAATGACGCGAGAGAGCAAGATAGGGAGTCTGAGTCCAGTAAGCTTCTTTGAACACAAACTTTAATTACTTGAGAGGCAGGTTACCTTTAGAGCTATCGATATAACAACAACATGACGGCTAACTTATCTCAATGTTTACTCGTGCAACTCGAGAACTAGATTGGAATGTACGAAGCGATTACATAACCAGTCCAGAAAGTTACATAACATTCGAGGGTTACATAACCTTTAAGTGTTACATAAGAAAGACCAGCTGATCGACATTCAAGAACGGTCTTGTCGAAGAAAAGCAAATGTTGATTTCCTGAAGGTTTTACATATCATAACAGACAGCGCTTTCAGTTTATCTTATGGTTTGTACTAGCGCCACGAGGTAGTCGGAAATTTCACTCGCTAGTGTTGTAAAAGCTTTCTTTTTCACCAAACAACAACAATAAATATTGTCGGTTACACTGCTGGTGAATCGCTTCGAACACTCTCCAAAGCTCAGGACGCTTTCGAGTTCACCTCTAAGCGAGATGGATAAGAACAGTTTATTTATCCTTAATTTTCACATATTTTTATTCAGGTGATGTTGCGGTTCCAACCTCGAATTGGAAATCGTTTCGTTACAAAAAAATCCAAAAAGGAACATTGATGGGTAAATTAAAGGGGTTGTTTGTCGTTTGTCATCCTCGGAGACCCAGGGGCTCTTCATGCCCTAACTTGAAATCGACTCAGCCCCTGGGTCTCCGAGGATGGTCGTTTGTAGATTAATTATAGCGCTTTGTTGATGGGAAGAACGGACGAAATCAATTTACCCTGAGAAGAAAGCATCTGTTTTCACGGAACGTTAGATTATGGATCTGAGCTGGGTTAATCCGAATACTAACATGGAATCGCGGTCGTTTCGACTACGGTGGTGAACTAGGCTATTTCCAGAGGTGAAAGTGCCGATGGGTGATTCCTCAGAATGAAACAGCAACCAACATTGAAAGAATTACCGCCGTGAAAGCACTGTTTTTTTGCGCGGGTAAAATCTTCACTTGCCCAATGACTTTTCATGGCGAGTACTTCGCAAATTTTTGAGGTTGACTAATTATCCGTTACTCAAAACCTATGAAAAGAAATCAAGCAAAAATTTCCAAGAACTGATATCGATACAAAAGCATTTCACCAAGAGACAAGGGGCGCCTGACTTTCTTGCGCTTAGAAAACCACCAAATGAAGTAATGGCATAAGTCTCCCGTTGCTCGATTTATTCCATGAAATTGTTCAGCTTTTCCGATACGCAATTTCTTGAAATTAATTAAAAAGCTACACAAGCTTAGCTTTATATTCCTCAAAGAGGTAAAGTCATCCTCTCTTGCGAGCTACACAAACATTTTTTTCTTGGAACTATATTTTCAAGGTTTTACCAACAGCCTTAACTTTGAATCATGACCCACTTCTAAATTAATTTGTTTGAAAGCAGCTGCAAGAAAACTAAAACAAAGACATCCTTACAGCTTCTCACGACTGCATCCTCACTTTTTGTTTGACACTATGTAATCTGTGATGCTGAGATTTGGAATTCCTTTGGAGGAATTTTCATTTCGACCTCTTAAAAGACCCACTTCTATTTGCTAGTGATGCCACCGCATTGCCTGGAATACACTATTTCTATTGAGGTGTAGACCATTGAGGTTTGAGAGTTGACAGCTATTGTACTCAGTACCAAGGCGCCTTTATTTGAAGTGGCACAGTTGTGCGAGATAGCGTCATTATCCTGATCCTTGTTGGAAAACGCTGAGTAGCTATGATAAACGAGAGAATCACCGGCCGCGCCTGAAAAGAGGGATAGAATTGTTACCTTCTTAAAAATAAAAATGCGTGCCACATAGCTGAGCCTATAGTGTACATTATATTGTTATTTCTACTTCCGTTTTTTAACTTGTTTCTAGTACCTGGCATTTTCATTGTGTTTATAAATAAATTCGTTCTGTTTTTTTTCGTTTGTTTGTTTGTTTTTTTTTGTTTGTTTGTTTTTTTTTTTTGTGTGTTTTTTGTTTAATAGCAAAAGCTTTGTAACGATCGGCATCATTTGCAACATCGAACTCCAAAATTGCATTTAGAGCAACTACATTGAAATTAAACTAACGATTAAAAATAAACCATTTTCCTTCTTTCCTATTTAACAGTGCTACAACACTAGCTACTTACTGAATAATTGTACTTACACTTACAATCGCAACATAATCAGTTGCAAAACTAAAGTAATTGCATACAGTGCCAAGCTAAAGTTACTAACATTGCTCTCCGAAGGATAACAAGTTTTCTTTAAACTTGCAGAGTCTTGTTTACTTAAACTATGGTGCAAGATTTTCAAAACATCCCGGCCACGAACTGCCCAATAAGAAATATAGGTGTTAAACGGAAAGAACAAATCAGTTTTAACTGAATTTAATGTCACCTGAATGACTTCCTAAACTCAGCTAGTATTTCTCTTTCCCACTCGCCACAGAAAATGACTTGTACTCTGCAAAAGCTGTTTTGCCATGGCTGTCTTCCAGGTCAACACGAAGCTTCAAGTTACTGCTGCTTGCAGTCAGGCGATAAATAGTGTCCCGGTCCGAGCCAAAACTCGCCGTTCAGATTGCCGAAGCCCTTTTTGTAGTCATCTCAAGTATGGAAGAAATCTTCGGTGCCATTAAATCTCTTCTGAAACACCATCCAAACCATCAGGATAGATTTTAACCTAATTGAGGTATCCACAAAGCCTGCATGATGTTGCTTCTCTGCGAAACGTGTATGAGACAAGTGTATCGTTTTCTCGGAGAAAAAAAAAAGTTGGTCGTCACCTGCAAGATCTTCAACAACGCCTTGAAAAATTTACCTTTAATGGTATGGCTTTAACAGATAAAGAGTATTTATTATTTAGAGCCGATTAATTATTGAGATTGTTATAAAACAATCGTACCTTTCAGCCTATTCAGGGATAGGATTTTGAGGGGCCTATCATAGGAATAATGCTTTGGCGAAATCACCGCTTTCGCGGCCTGGTGCAGATTTCGACCCTAGCGTCACGTAAAATCTATGCAATATAAAGTATATTTTGTAAAGCATGCCCCGAAATAAAATATCTATAGGCCAGCTTAGAATAACCACTGAATGTTTTAGAAATTTACTTCAGTCCAACTTCCTGAGGTCGTACGTGGGGCAATTGCGAAACACGTCTTTGCTATAGAAAGTCGTTCCTATCCGAATTGTATCTTCGATCCAAACACGTACTCTTCTAGAAGTTTTAGTGACGGGGATTGTTGTTTTTTGGATTTAGACTGCCGGTTTGAAAGATGAGCTTTTTTTCAAGAGTTTTACGGCTTTCCGTGCTACCTAAGTGTAAGGAAAGACCGCAGATTGCCATATGTTGCTTAGAATGATTAGTTGATATCCAGGGCCGGGTTGTTCGAAGATGGGTTTAGATAACCCAGGGTTTCAGATCTGAAAGCTTTAAAAGAAAATTAATTTTAATTATTTTTGTCTAAATTGAATGATCCGATGCTCTAAAGAGAATAAGTAAAACTTATCCCGCAAAGGCTCTCGAATCGAGAAAAAAAGAAACCTGGAAAATTTAATCCCAGGTTAGTGTTATTCGGCCCTCGAACAACTGGGTCCAGGTCTTTACCAGGATTAAGGGGGGTGGCACTTAACTACTAGTCTGTCGTTAAGGAAATCTTGAGACCCACTTCGGTTCCTCGATCGACTCCAGTGGGTATCGAAGTTTGTTTACTTTGCTCGATCCATGTTCATTAAATGGTTCGAAACTTGACTATATTTGGTATATCAAAAAGTAAACAAAACGTATCAAGGGAATATGAATATTCTCTTTAGCGTATCTAGTCAGAAGTGTTCCCATGCTCCAGATTATAAACAATTTTGACTGTGCTCTCAACGAAAAAAGGTTCCTCGAAAGTCAATTTGCTTGAGGAGATACAAAGTTTTGAAATCCCGCGGGCGTATGCTCGGTTGGAGACTGGCTCTATGAACGTAGGCCCGATCGGTTGCTCTAAGAAATAAAAGGATCGGTGTTCGGATCATTCCTCCTAGCACACATTTTGCAACCATAGCTCTACCTTGATTGAGATTCTTACTTTTAAAAGGATGAACCATCTACGACGTACAAGCAAATTTACTTTTGCTGGCACTTGCTAACATTTATCAAAATTTTGACTATGCTATTTCCACAGATGAAAATGACAAACGATTCTTCAGAATAAACCAGCATTGAAAGAGTTATTATGAAAAGCATTGAACTATTTCGCTCGTCTTAACCTGCGCTTGTCTAATGGCTTTTTCATGGCGATTACGCAAGTTTTGAAGGTTAACTTAGTAACACTTCGTTGCTCAAAAACTATGAAAAGAAATCAGGCAAAAATTGCCCAGAGGTACACCGTTACGAAATTTTTTTTCAAAGAAACAAGCCAAACTCATCTGACTTCTTTGTGCTTGCGAAAACCACCAAATAAAAATGTAGCGTAACTTAAGCATTACTCAATTTATTCCATGGACATAAATCGTCAGGCCTCGCAAACAAAATTCCAGCAGCTCGTTGTTAAAAGAGGGTCTTAATGGGGTTAACCGATAGGCGTAAAATGGCCAAAAATTTAGTCGATAGCCGTAAAAATTGAAAAATTTTAACCGTTAGCCGTAAATGGGGTCAAAAGAGGTAACCGTAAAAAAAAATTGTTCCCTAAATTTCTTAATTTTAAGGAAGGTGCTAAACTTACTTATGACCTGTTTCATTTCTTATTTTGCTGACTTTTACTCCGTACATGTCGTACATGTGGTTCACACGTTTATAGGCCAAGCTCGTTTCAAGGACCCCCGGTAGTCTCCCTTGACCTCACTTGGCCTGCGTTTTGCAGGACAAGTTGGCAGCTTTTTGTTTTAAGATCTCCAATTTCTTCACCCAGTGTGCATGTGAGTTGAACGATGTCGGTATTGAAAGCTGTTGTTGGTGTTTATCGAACGGGTGAGGAAAGGCCAAGCGAAAGATACAAGGCAAGACTCAAAGTCCAAGAAGAGTATCGGAGACTTTCAGTGTTCAAGAAAAATGTTATTGACTTTCTTTGTCTTAACGAGCAAGCCACGAAGTTCGGTCTTGGGAAATTTGACCTTAAACTTTACCGCCTCGCCAAAATCAGCGGCAAGATAGAAAATTATTCTTTATCGACCCAGCAGCAGCTAGATCTGGAACGACCCCTGTTGCTTGACTCAGATAGTGAAAGCGAGCTGAACAGTAAGTACTCTTAAAGTTATGAATTTTGTACGTGACTACTAGGATGCCTCGTGGCAAGAAATTTTTGCGGGTCTTTTATCTTGCAGATTGCAGAAACTAAATTAGCTACCCAAATGTTTGGGGAGCTAATTGTTTCGATAGCGAAAGACTGGTTTTCTTACTGAGGATTAATATTTGTTATTTTCAGGAGATCGCGAGCTTGAAATACCTGAGTAAAGCAACCAGCAGAGATTTCACTGTTTGCAAAACGCTTACTGTTGATCACTAAGGCATGGGTCGCACTTGGCAAAGTTTGGTGTGAATGTGGTCACTTTGGTGTAGAAATCTGTCATCGGAGCACATTGCCTAATGCGACCCTAACTTTTCCAGTTCGCAAAAACTTTGAAAACCGGCCAAAACATCAAAGGCCATAATTTTTTCGTAATTCACAATTCTATGCGTAAAATAATATTAGAAGTGGTATGATTTATCAAATATTAAATTTTTTCAAAAGAATAACTCATTTAAGCCTGAGATGACCATAACACCATTATTTTGCTGTAAAGATTAAAAAAACACAGGTTTATTAATATTTTGGAACCTTTTGTTAACGGTAACTGTAAAAAATTAACCGATAGCCGTAAAAGAGCCAAAATTTAGCCGATAACCGTAAAAGCCAGCACCCCATTGAGACCCTCATTATAGTGGGCTCTTGCATCTACTTACAAAAATGGCTTCAAAGATATCTAAGGTCTTCGACCTTAGATATGCCGACTTGTGTCTGGCTGCCACATACTGGGTGATCCTGGGTGAAGAGCAATCTTAAAGAAAAAAAAAAAAAAAAAAAAAAAAAAAAAACCACGTTGGCGGAGATTTCTTCCGTTCTCATGATCAGTGGCAATAGGCCTTTTGCAGCTAGAGATCACGTGCTTAGATACCGCATAGCAACGCCATGCTGGAGAGCAAGCACTCCAGTGATCTCAGACAGTATAGAGGTCACAGAGGTCTGCATTCAAACAAAGAATACAGCGTATAACAAGTCAAAAGGTATCCCAATTCGAGAAATCCAGCAAGAAGTAATCAACAGCTCTTCCGGAGTGTATCAGCAACAAAATCACACCAAAATTCGTTTTTCGCTGATACACTCCAAGGAAACTGTTGATTAAAACTTACAAGATTTCTCGAATTGGGATACCATTTAACTTGTTATCCGCTGTATTCTTTGCTTGAATGCAGACCTCTGATCTCTATTTTGTCTGAGATCACTGGAGTGCTTGCTCTCCAGTATGGCGTTGCTATGCGGTATCTAAGCACGTAATCTCTAACTGCAAAAGGCCTATTGTAGTAGAATTGGCCCTGGGCCCAGTTGTCCGCAGGCCGATTAGCGCTAACCCCAGGTGAAATTTTTAATCCGGGTTTCTTTAATCCTTTGTTCTCGCACTGCAAATCTCATAAAGAACAATGAAAGCAGTGTTAACTAGAAGTATTGCGCTCGGTTTAATCCTGGTGACAAATGTTTGAAGAAGAAAAGAAAAAAAAAATTATGTACAACTCTTTAAGCTAATATTCAATCCCTTGTTCTTGGTTCTTCCGATCAAGACACGAAAAGTTGAATTCCGCAGACCTTGAAATCTTCTTAGAGTGAAATTTTAATCAACAAGAAGTAACTATTGAAAAATAGTTCCAAGAAAACTGAAACAACAGCATCCTTATTTTTCCTTCCGAATACATATTTTCTTTCATTTGACCCGCAGCTCTCGATACCAGACCTTAGGAGCCCTATGGACGAGTTTTCATCTCTGATCTTTCGACAGACTCATTACCTCTCCAGCGATCCCAGCGCAGTACGGTGACTCCACCTTGACCTTTTCAGTTCAAACCGTTTAGGTTTGAGTGTTGGCAACTGTTGTACCACCAGCCGCCTTTCAGCCCCGTATATGACTCACTATCTAGGCACGAGTTTGAATCCTGTCCAAGCCTGATTTTTTCTCTGTTTCTTTTCTGTAATTTCCGTAGACTTGCAGTCCACATGGGAAGATTAATTCTTTTCTTAATTTTAATCTGTAAATGAAATGAAATTTAATTGAACTACTATTTGTCATCTAGAGTTCGTCAACGACCCGTAACGGTGCGCCATGGGGTGGACGGGTGGACAAGGAATATTGGAAAGTAAAATTGTTCACAATGTGTTGAGTTACACAAATTAAGTGTGTGCTGCACTATCAAGATTGATTGCTTTCTTTTTGAACATATATGTAACATTCTAGTCATGAAATAACGGTAGATTGACATTGACGGTGGCTCATTGACAATTTTAAGCTGCCGCGTTTTCCTTCAGACTGATTGCTTGTAGCTATATGTACAGAAAGGTAAAGGTAAAGATCTCTATTTCTCTAAACAACATACGTGTTTAGTTACAATTTTAAGGTTGAAATCAGACAGGCGCCACTGGCAGCCGTGTTTAGTCCGTAGCGATTTCACCTTCCCACCCAGCCCACCCCAGGGAGGACATCCATCACACAGTAATCTCGTGCGTGGGAAATTAACGTCTCCTACCCCAACCCTGCAGGAGACGGGACCTCCATTTATTCGTCCTTATCCGAGAAGACTAGAATATCTAACCATCTCTTGATGTTAAAGAAAGGAAGCATATGCTTCTCAATTAATTTTAAGACCCTGAGTGTTGGTCCGGCTGGTATTGAACTCTCGACCTCCCGCACAGCAGTCCGGCGCTCTCCCAATTGAGCTAACCAGGCGGTTGTTATTAGTATTTTTTTTTTTTTTATTGACCTTCTCAAGGCTATTCACAAAAGAGGCAAAAACTAGAAGGAAACGAGCAAGGCGTCTAAAATCTCTGATCTTTAAAGATTAAGCAATTCAGTGCGACCTTTGAAACGGTTTTGAGTCGCATGCATAATCAAACAAGATGGTGATTAATTAGTGTTACCAAAATTTAGCACTAACACTAATCAACAACGATTACATTAACGCTTATAGAATCCAACATAATAAGAAGCAAACCACAGAAACATACTTTTTTTATTTACCCGAACAGAGCCAAAGAACGTGGATCCTGTCTTCTGTTTGAAATCATCCGGATTCATCTGCCGAGTTGTGTTATTCAGCTCACAAATGCGCTTCGCATTATTGCCTTCGAGATAAACATTAAACGACTGGCAACGGCTATTTTCCATAAATTTTAGACGGCATTCAAACTCGTCAGGAACATCAGTTTTATAGTCATGACTTGATCAAGTAAGGCATAATCTACGAAGAGAAGTCTTTAGGTGCAATTTGTTTATGTAAACATAATAAAATTAGTTTGGTCCAGGCCGGCTTTATTACTTACCAACTTGAGTCTCATAAACGCTCCCACAGAGGTCTCTGATTGCCCCAACGGACAAAACTAACAGAGATATGCCAACGATCACGTACCAAGCTCAGCTTATTGAGACGCGAGCCCTGCATGTTTTTTCTTCTTTGCGAAGTCTTTAAGAATACTGTAGACCTCGGCCTCGTTGCCGGCGCATCCTCCCTTTGGACAAGGTTTCGTTCGAAATGATTGCCTGAATAATTCATGTTTAAATGAAACCCTTCCTGCTTCCAACTCGATGTAAGTTTTAACAAGTTCAGTGATCAGAAATGTAGTATCCGAGGCCTTGCTTATTGACAAGTTAAGAAAACATGTATTTGGCACGATGCCACAGCTGTGTACTCCTCAGATGGTTGGAGAAATGTTCATCAGCTAAAGAATATTCAGCTGTTGTCTCACTTTCGTTCAGTGCTTGGACACAAGCCGGGAAAACTGGGTCGGGTACATGCACTCGAGGCTCAGTTAGTAGCAACCATCTAACAACAAAAAAGGTGTCTTAAAAGTATCCCATCGCCAAGAGATTATAAACAGTTTATTATCTCCTACTATCGCATTTCTAAAAAAGGAAATTCCAATTAAAACTCTCTAAAAACAAATAGCGGTAAAGAAAGGAAAAATATTTATAGACCGTTCGGACCGTTAAAGAACTGCTATTTGCTTATTCCTCTTGGAAGATGCGGGTTTTTGAAATCCCATGGGCGTTTGCTCGGTTAGGGAATAGCACTAGCAACTACTTAGATCCGATCAATTGTTCTATGAAAGGATCTAGCTCGAATTTTGCAACAACAGCTGTTCATTGATTGAGATTTGTACCTTTAGAAGAAAGACCCATTTGCGACCTACGATTTGGTTTACTTTTGCGCGCACTTCAATTTGTCGAATTTTTTATAAAAAATTTAACCAACCGCGCAACCGTTTACAGTTTGTCTCTCGTATTTTTAATTCCAATGGCTTGTGGGTAATGAGGTGTCAATGTCATAAACTTCCTAGAGGAGCTTTTTAGAAAAATAGTTCCCCAGGCTATTGCTACGGGTGAAAATGACAAACGACTATACAGAATAAAGCATTATTATAACATAACCAAGGTAAAGCGCGGGCTCTGATAGGTCAATTTAGCGTCCCCCATTTCCCCATGGGTGTACGCTGCTGACGTGAGTAAATGCAAAGACTATTTTTCCGCGCGCGCTTGTTTTTTTCTGGTCGCGTAAGATTTGTTAAATAAAAGGGAACTCTTTAGCTACAATGTATCAATGTTATGTTATAAAACAAATGGTAAACACCACAGCGTACACTATTGAGTTATGGATGCACGCGGGAGGTTGCTAAGCACGAAAGAAGCGTAAGAGTCGCTCGAGGCGATAGCCGAGAGCGACTCTAGCTTCTTGAGTGCTTAGCAAACCTCCCAAGTGCATCCATAACTCAATAGTGTACGCTGTGGTGTTTACCATTTGTTAATTAGAAGGGTCATTACGAAACGCACTGAATTTTTTCGCACGTCTTAAATCTGTGCCTTCTTATCTAGTGGCTTTTCTATGGCGATTATGCAAATTTTAAGGGTTTGCTCAGTAATTACTTATTGCTCAAAAGCTACGAAACGAAATCAGGTAAAAAATGCCAAAGAGTACACCGATACAAACACGTTTGACAAAGAGTGATAAGCAAAGTGCGTCTGACTCTCTTTTTGGTAGCAATGTTTCGCCTTTATTAAGACCACAAACTCAGCTACAAACATACAACTATTCTTTTCAAGGCTTCTCAGCAGCTTTAACTTTGAATCACGACCTACTGACTTGTGATTTGTTTAAGAACAGCAACAAGAATACTGAAGCAAAAGCATCAGTTCTTATAGTTTACAATACAATATTCTTTATTCAACGAAGGTGACGTAATGAACTCAATGAGTTATCTAACTCACGGTCTTCGCAATACCCCACCCATCCCACCCCATGGGAGGACATCCATCACACAGTAATCTCGTGCGCGGAAAATTAACGTCTCCTGCCCAAAACCCTACAGGAGACGGGACCTCCATTTATTCCTCCCTATCCGAGAAGACTAGAATATCTAACCATTTCTTGATGCTATAGAAAGGTAGCAAATTCTTCTCAGTTATTTAAAGACCCTGACTGTTGGTCCGGCCGGGGCTCGAACCCTCGACCTCCCGCACAACAGTCCAGCGCTCTATCCATTGTAGTTTCTTTCTTCTCATCTTTTGTTTGACACGGAATAATCGATACTGAACCTTAGAAGTCCTTTGGGCGAATCTTCATCTCAGATCTCTTAAGACACTCACGATCGTTTTTCAAGTGATACCAAGAAACTCCCTTCTCGTTGGATTTGCCTTTGAGGTACAAGCCATTGAGGTTTGAATAATGGCAATGATTGTACATCCAGGCGCCTCTATAAGAAGAGGCACAGTTAACCTTTGGGTGGGCGTCATTATCCCGATCTTTGGTGGTAAATGCTGAGCCATTATGATAACTGAAAGAATCACCAGCCGTGCCTGAAAACCAAGTTTTAACAATTCTTCTCAAACTCATTAATTATTCATTAGGTGATCATCCAACCAGGACACGCCAATTTCGTCACTTGCATGTGATTTGAAACCCCGCTGAAACGCTGGAATTAGGCGCTATTCATGAGTTCCATCTAGCATCAAACGCTTGAGTTTGATAAAGCATCAAACCCTAGTGAACTCATTTCTTAATTCCAATAGCAACAACAAACTTGCCTACAAAAAACTGCAAAAAATTGGTGGTTATTTCCATTGTGTTTTATTCCCGAGGGGCGATTGACAGGCTATTTAAAAAAACTCGTGCATCGGGTTTGATCAGGGTTTCCAAACACTCGAAAGTAGCTTTGCTGAAATTAAACGATAAACTAATACAAGATATAATTTGGATATATCAACAAAGTTGAAATGGTAAGTTGGCCATCGTAATGATTACAAAAGCTGACGTTTCGAGCGTTAGCCCTTCGTCGAAGCGAATGTAATCATTACGGTGGCCAATTTACCATTTCAACTTTGTTGATATATCCAAATTATTTCGTTACTCCCACCGACGCAGCCCCAAACAGTTTCTTTCGAAACTATCAGCCTTAATACAGGATATATCGAGTTGAACATGGGAAAAGAAATTCCATACCTACAAGCAACTATGTAATTTGCTTATTATTTTAACATCATATGTCACTACTTACAGGATAATTCAAAAAACAACCTTGAGCTGAGAAGAGCGAACGCTTTGCTCTTCTCACGAGCTGCTCAGTAAATGGTCTAGGTGTAAATTGAAAAAAAATAAATTTATATTCAAATTTCATAAAAGTAAAATTGAATTTTACCTGAATAGCTTCCCAAACTTAGCCGGTATTTCGCATACTCACTCGCCACAGAAAAAGAACTGTACTCTGCAAACGCTGTTTTACCATGGAAGTCTTCCAAGTCAACACGAAGCTTGTTGGTACCGCTTGCAGCCAGGCGATGAATCTTGTCCAGTCCGAGCCAAAACTCACCTTTCCCTTGACCGAAGCCCCTTTTGTAGTCATCCCAAGTGCGGAAGAAATCTTCAGTGCCATCAAATCTCTTCTGAAACACCGTCCATCCTCCGCCGGCTGTTTTATGATCACAGAAGACTTCAATTTCTCCCAAACCATCAGGATCGATGTTGTTCACACCACTGATCTTGTCGCCAAACTTGAACGCTTCAGCGCAGTTCTTGTAAACCACTGAATCAATAATAATGTGAACAAACTCATAAGAGGAATCAGCTTACAATAGAGAAAACACCAAATCAATTATATCATCTCTACAGGAGAAAATCTGCTAGTTTTTTTAACAATGAAAGGTCTGATTTTCCTGAGGCCTTTACTGGCTTGCCCTGCATTAGTTCGGCTCCCTTTAATGTTGTATATGGAAGCTGTGTGAAATGTCGGTTTAGGTATCGCACAATTTTCTCGGCTGTGTGAAATGTCGGTTTAGGCATGTTTGCAATTTTCTCGGCATTCAAATTGGTGTTGCAGCTAGACGGAGATCAAATGACTGAATTTACCAATTATAGCAAGGAAAATTTTGACGAAATTCGGAGTTTGAGAATTGTTATGTAATTAGTACTTACGTCTATGACGCCATTTTCCAGAATATTCCAGATGACACTTACCACTCTTTGTTTGTCTTTTTCGCTCCCTGGAAACGTCGACACAGGTGGTCTGAGTCAGGTTAAGTAATGCTTGTTAGAAATTCTTTTTTAATTTTTTATGGTTGTATAAACATACAAACACTTCGCCGGCGAATCTCTAATCACTTCGTGGCATTCATAGAGCCGGAGAGCGTTTACAGCTATCCTATACACGGGCGAGGCCTTGCTCAGAGCTAACTTGAAAATGTCTTTATCAAAAGAATTACACTAAACTGACCTGAACAAAGCCAAAATAAGTCGATTCTTTCTTCCGCTCAAAATCACCTGGCTTCATTTTCCGAGTTCCGTTATTCAGCTCACAAATGTATTTTGCATGATTGCCTTTAGGATGAATATTAAAGGACTTGCAACTGTTATTTGCCATACATTTAAGCTGGCATTCAAACTCGTCAAGAACATTAGTTTTGGTCATGACATAACCGACTAAGGTATGACCTACGAAGAGAAGTTTGTGCGTGCAATTAGCTGATGTACAATGACGAAGACAAAAGCTAATTTTGTTTTTCTGAGCCGAGGTTTTAACTTACCAACTTGAGTCTCAAAAACTCTTCCACAAAATTGATTGTTCGCCAACACATACCAAACAACAAGGAATTTCGTACAAATCAGAAATACCAACTGGGTTGGCCTCAAGGCCTACATGGTATTGCTTCTTTGCGAAGCGTTTGAGAATATAGGAGAATTTTTTTGTGGGGAACTGTAAGTTGCACCTCACCTCCGGCTGAACTTCCCCGAGGATTTGACAAATATTCCTTCGAGAGCATTTCTTTACTCAATTAGGGTTTATTTATTATTGATAAATTTTTCGTGATGTATAAATTAAGCATTTCGGCTTCTTTTCGGTTTATTTGAATGAGATTTTCAAATCATAACAAGTTTGGGGATAAAAGGACGCCAACCAGGTTGTCTCAAATGAATAACACTGTTGCAATACCCCCGGCAAACTCATTGACAAACTAGCTGTTAGCGCGCTACGGGGAGCTCTTGGAGTCACGCCGATGCGCCGCAGGAGCTCCATGAGTGAGGCACCCACGTGAGAGAATAGAAGACCTTTATTCAAAGTGTCATAAAGTTAGCGAGAAGACAATCATAGGGCGGTTTTAAATTTCATTTAGGCTCTTTGCGTTCGAGATCATGTTTTTACTCAAATAGAGTTTATTTATTATTGATAACCTTTTAGTGATGTATAAATTGTTGTTGTAATCTTTATTTAGACACGATCAATTCATCAGCCTATAAAAATACATACCACATACGCTAAGATATTTAAAATTAAAACTACATACTATAACACTAAAGCTGTTTTCCGTGAATGCCGTGCGTTAGACTTTAAAAATGTCATTGATCTTACGTTTAAATAACCCCAGAGACTCTGTGTTCCTTATATCGCGTGGTAAACTGTTCCATAATGTGGCGCCATTGTAGCTAAAGCTTTTTCTGTAATAATTAGTGCGCGGTAGTGAAACATTAAGCTTATTTTCAGAGTCCCTGAGGTCATAAGCAGAGTCACGCCACGTAAACTTTGAATATAGATACCTTGGAGCTAGCCCGTGCAGACATCTAAACATCATGGTGGCTTTATGGATTTCCTGCTGGCGTGCAAGATTTTTCCACCCTAAAAACTCGAGTAGCTCAGTTCCATCAGCATCATAGTTGGAGAATGTCAACACACGGGCTGCTCTATTCTGCAATTTCTGCAGTTTGTATCGTAGCGTTTTCCCACAGCTACCCCAAACAATGTCACAGTAATCAAAGTGAGGTTTTACTAAAGCTTGGTAGATGAGATGTAAGGTTGATGCTGGGATCAGGTGCCTAATTCGCTTTAGGACCCCGATACCAGAGGCGATCTTTTTCGTTAGTTTTTCGATGTGACTACGCCAATCGAGTTTATCGTCTATTATTACACCAAGCGATTTTGTAGCTGAAACCTGGCTCATTCTAATTGTTGGTGAAGCTGTGAGAGTATTCAGTCTCTGCCTCGACCCTATTAGCATGAATTCGGTTTCAGTCATGTTCAACGTGAGTTTGTTCGCTTGTAGCCAGTTGAAGACGTTTCTAGGTCTTCATTTAGACAAAACAACTAAACGTTCTCAAGATTGCTTCCCGCATATGTGAGGTGCGTGTCATCGGCATACATTCTCGGTTTACAATTTGATAAGCAATTTGGAAGATCGTTGATATTTTATAAGAACAATAATGGACCGAGAATGGTCCCTTGAGGGACGCCGCAAGTCAACGAGTAGCTACTGGATAGCGACCCGTCGACAGAGCATTTTTGTGTTCGGTTTTCCAAATATGACTGAAACCATCTGAAAGATTTTCCATGTATACCATAATAGTTTAGTTTCGATAGAAAGATCTGATGATCAACAGTGTCAAAAGCTTTTTTAAAATCTAGAAAAATGACTCCATTGATTTTCCCGTTATCAATATTATATGCCCAAGAATCTGTCGCTTCCAACAAAGCTGTTACAGTTGAGTGATTAGCACGAAACCCTGATTGGTTTTGACATAAAATATCGTGCTCTTCCAAATAGGCATATGACTGTTCATAAACTATCCTTTCAAACACCTTCGCCATTATTGGAATCACCGATTTTGGGCGGTAATTGTTAGCATCACCGCGGTCACCCTGTTTATAAAGAGGGGTAATCCTTGAATATTTCCAGTCGTCTGGGAACGTCCCTTGGCTAATAGATTGATTGAAAATATCACATATCGGCACACAAATGAGATCAGCACATTCCCTGATAAGCCTAGGAGATATTTTGTCAAAGCGTGTTGCCTTTGACTTGTCTAGTTTATTTAAAAGTGAAAATACTTTAGTTGGATTGGTGGGTTGGAGCTTAAACCGTTTATCAATCAATCAATCAATCAATCAAAGTTTATTGTCTAACGTGAGGCATGGTTGCCCAATTGCCCGAGCCAGAGGCTCATGTATAAAACGGTAGACTATAAATTAACTATAATTAAAGGTATATTATTGGAAGTACTTAAAACTTTATAGGTAAAAATATATGTTTAGAGTACGAGTGATAATTGTAAAATTGTAGGTGATTAATATTGATAGTTAAAAGAGTCTAAACATTATGTTCGGTGAAAGATATTGCAGTAGATGAATATGAATAAGAATGACAATGTATGTGTACGTACAATAAAAGTCAACTACATGTATTACATTTACAGATTGGTCCTAGAGTGCTAAAATCGAAATTCTTAAGTTTACTACAAAAATCGCTAAGCGTAGATGCTGTTTTAATTTCTCTAGGTAAACTGTTCCAAAGGTGACTAGCTTTATATGTAAAGGAATTATGATACGATCTATTACTATACCCGGGTTGCACTAGATTTACACCTTTATTCCTTAAACTATATCTAGATTCCCGCAATTTAAAAAAGTTTTTAATATATTCCGGACCGTTCCATTTCATACATTTAAAAAGTAAAACCAAGGAAATATAAAATCGCCTATGTTCTAGAGTTTTCATGTTGCTTTTAGCTAAGATTGTATTGTAATCAACATTATTGCCGAGATTAAGCAAAGTTTTGAGTGCGTACTTATTGACTGACTCAAGTTTAGAGCTCAGTGTTTTATTTATTCCAAGCAATAGCGGACTACAGTACTCCAGGTGAGGAAGTATGTAAGCCTTGTAGAGTGATAGGGAGACATCTACAGGTATAAGTTTTTTGAGTCTCCTAAGGGCACCAATCTTGGCATAGACCTTTTTTATGACACTCTGAATGTGATTAGCAAATGTTAACTTGTCGTCAATTGTGACCCCAAGGATTTTGAGTGAGTTAGATAACTCGACTCTAGAGTCACCAATGATAAATTGAGGGTCGTAAGCAATATCTCCGATCATCATAGCTTGGGACTTTATGTTGTTGACCATAAGATAATTACGAGAAAGCCAAGACAGGAGGATGTCAATATCATGGTTCAGGGAAATTTCCAAGATAGTGATATCGTGATGAGATCGATAAGTTGTCGTATCATCGGCATATAGACGCAAGGAAGCGATCTGGCCAGCAAAGTTTAAGTCATTCATATATATATTAAAAATTAAGGGACCGAGAAGACTACCTTGAGGCACACCACATTGAAGGGGAAGCCAATCAGAGAATTTGCAATTAAATTTAACTCTTTGCTGTCGCTCGGTTAAGTATGACTGGACGAATCTGAGGGCGTCATCATTCAGACCATAAGCACGCAGCTTAGCTAGGAGTAAACTGTGACACACAGAATCAAAAGCTTTGGAAAGGTCAATGGCAATAGTTCCAGTGACTTTCTTAGAATCCAGGGCTAGTCTCCAGTCGTCCACCATTTTTAGAAGAGCAGTGCAACATGAGTGCCCACTTAAGAATCCAGACATATTGAGAGAGAAGTGGGTCTTGAAAGCATCATAGAGCTGATCATACATAACTTTCTCAAGAATCTTGGGAATGGACGACAAGATACTGATTGGTCTGTAGTTTTCCACAAGAGAGCTATCATCCTTTTTATAGGCTGGAGTAACATTACTTAATTTCCATTCCTGTGGCCACGTTGAGTTAGCAAGGCTGTAATTAAGGAGCTTAATCAAAGGCGCTTTGATTGTTGACGCAGATAGCTTAAGAATCATGGGAGTGATATTGTCAGGTCCACAAGACTTGTTTGTTTTCAGGCCAGTAAGCAATTTACCAATGTATTCCGTACTGACAGGTTGAAATGAAAAACCAAGATTGAAATTGCGCGACGAGATTGAAGTCACACTTGGATGATGTTCGAAATTTATCTGTTGCGGTAAGATATCTTTGATAGCTACCACTATCACAATTTATCTCACTGGCAAGTTTTGGACCTATATTAGCAAAGTGGTTATTGAATTCGTTTGATAGCTCCAACGGATTAGTTATCGTTAATCCGTTCACTTTTAGTGACGCCACTGGCGTTTTCCCAGATTTTCGAGAAGTTAGCTCGTCTATAGTCTGCCAGGTCTTTCGGGAGTCGCTGGTTTGCTTATTAAAACTATTTTGGTAATAAGCTTGCTTAGCTGAGCGTATTTGCTTATTGACTATATTTCTTTGTTCCTTAAATAATGCCCAATCGTTAGGATCATTTGTCTTGCTAGCTTTGATTTTTAATGTCTCTATTATGCTTAAGGTCTTTCAATTCAGAGGTAATCCACGGAGAACTCCGTGAACGAACGCGCATCGTTTTCAGTGGGGCATGTTTGTCAGCGATAGCCAGAAATGTACATTTCCATTGCTGCCACATCACGTTTGGGTTGGAAGACTCGTATACATTATCCCAACATTGAGATAGAATATCATAACGAAACTTTTGGCGATCGAAATTTCGGAAATTTCTGTATGTAATAGAATTATGTCCGTTAGACATCCCATTCAGGGCAAGTTTTCTATATACATACACCATGCTATGATCACTTATTCCGATATGACAAACTCCCAAACATGCAATCTTATCCGAGCAGTTGGTATAGATTAAATCAATTAGAGTTGATGAGGTGGGTGTTATCCTCGTCGGTTCAGAGATAAGCTGCTCGAGTCCGTAGACATCAGCAATACTCCTTAATTTGGATGTGTTATTGTCATATCGAGTCGTGATCATGTCACAGTTCATGTCTCCCAGTACAAAAAATTCTACATTTTCACTATCCAATCTCCCAATTAGGGATTCAAAAGGTGAAAAGATGCCAATAGGAGAGTCAGGTGGTCTGTACCAAGTAACAATCACAAAAGATTTTGAATTTGGCTTATGGATTTCCAAGCAAAGATTTTCTAGTGTATCCATGTGTAGGTCATTTCGTACTGTACAATTGATTGAAGTTTTTACATAGAAGCATACCCCTCCGCCGCATTTTGTTAGTCTATCGCGGCGAACTATTTCGTATCCCGGAATATGAACTTCTTGATCTCGAATACTCTCGTTCAGTTTCGTTTCATTTATGGAAACAATATCGATATCATTGTTTGCTAATATGATTCTTAATTCGTCTATATGAGCAATTAATTGATTAATATTGAGTGATGCCATTCTAAAACCGCGCAAAGGAGGCAATATTGAGACAGATTTTTCGGCCTTTTGGTTGTTTAATTGATCCCGCACGGCATTGACGGACAGCACATTATCTCATTCTAGGTACGATTTAAAATTATTATAAAACTGCTCATTACCTTTAAAATTTAATTGCAGTCCACCTTTGTTGAGTCCACTATGAGATATGTTCTCATGATGGATTAATTTCCATCCATTTTGATGGCAGAACTTCTTTAGATCCTTGTTGGCTGTTTTCACTGCCTGGTCCAGCTTATCTTTTCTGCATACAAGCTCCGACAGCGTAACTGTAGTATCGCAGGTGCCCTCGATCTGTCTCGCGAGATCCACAATCGATTCGGCAACAGCCTTTGGTTCCCTGGTTTTAAGATCATTAGTCCCAATGTGTAAAATCACTTCATTGGGCGAAGATTCCAGATTTGGCTTGAGGTAGTGATTCGTGGCCATTGTCGTAGCGCCCGAGAAAGGCTTGACTATAACCCTGTGGCCAACTGCTTTTCCCAGATCTTTTCCAGGTATTCTTGAGATCATCGAATCTCCTATGAGCAGGGTTGTGCGCTCTTTTGGTTGTTTTTCGGGTTCGGATTCTTTTCCTGTCAGGGTGTTATTAGGACCTCCTTTACCTTTCGATTTCTTTCTTTTGTTCTTTGATTTCACAATGAAGCCTTGTTCTTTGTTGGCGCAAGGTGTTGACTCATCCATATTTTGGACAATGGTATGTTCGTTAGAGGTGTTACTCATTGAACGGCATTGAGTAGCTGCTTCTCTGGATACGATTTGCAATGCAAAACTTAAAGAATCGCGTTCTTGGACTAACTTTTTATTTTCTTCCTTCAAAGATAGAATTATCTCCCTAACTCCTCTTGTACTGATTTGGCATTCTTGTTAAGCGCCGGAGTAGAAGCTTCTTCATTCACGAGAATAACTGAGTCGTCATCAGCCGGTATCTGGAGTAGCTTCTTCAGTTTGGCTTTCATTGCTTTTGTATCCGGACCTTGGACTTGAAGAGTACCGGTACTGTTAGACTAGGTTTACACTAGAGGAGAGTTTTCCGGATTCGTAAATGTTTCCGGATTTATCAATTTTGGAGTATTCGGATTCGTAGGCGTTTACACTGAAAGGATATTCGGATTCCTGACCGTTTACACACAACGACAACTCCGGGAACATTCGAAATGGAATGGTTACCAAGCCCAGAGTTGTTTCGTCGTTCGATCGACAAAGTGAAAATGCCTCCCCCAAAAAAGGCTAGAGTAGATCCAGATGCCACCGAGGCAAATTTGAGTTGGACAGATGCTAAGCAGTCTACGTCGACGGCGATTAAGTGTGGCTGACGTTAAACTTCCTTGCAATAATAATTTGCGTTTCTTCAGAAATACTGCGGTACACATGATAAAATTTATCGCCTGAACCTGCAACAAGATTAGGCAACCGGAGACCGCCAGCAATGTTAGCACCAGATCCATTTTGGTTTCACCGCAAACTCAAAAGATTGCAGGTGGAAATAATATCCGGATTCGAGAAAAAAAGCGGTTACACGACAAAACTTTCCGGATTCAAAAGTTATCGGATTCAAAGTTCCCAC
Organism: Stylophora pistillata; assembly: GCF_964205215.1. Classification (NCBI taxonomy): domain Eukaryota; kingdom Metazoa; phylum Cnidaria; class Anthozoa; order Scleractinia; family Pocilloporidae; genus Stylophora; species Stylophora pistillata. The sequence continues at coordinate 41,155,148 of NC_142522.1, forward strand.
TTTAAATTCCGGATTCAAAATCTCCGGAGACACGACCAAACCGGGAAGTTTTTATTTCGGATTCGTCCACTTTTGTGTAAACGGCAGAATGAATCCGGTACTAAAACGTTTCGGATTCATCACGAATCCGGAACAATTTCCTCTAGTGTAACTCTCGTCTTAAAGAAAACCAGCGTGATTGTCTTCGACTTCAAAGAACTAGACCTTTCAGAGGGACTCGCGGTTGCAGAAACTTCCAAATTTAGGACTTTCGAACAAAATTCCTGAAGTTGTGTTAGGCTCCCTTTCCACTTGAATAGACTTTGTTTGTCGTCCCAATGTAGATATTGGTTTAAGGGAGATGAAGAAGGTTCAGTGGCAACAAATTCGGCGGAATTTGTGGAGCCTTCAGATACACGTCCGCACGCCATCATGCGAGTATCTGTGAATACATCTGCGAGTATCTAAAACCGCGCAAAGGAGGCAATACTGAGACAGATTTTTCGGCCTTTTGGTTGTTTAATTGATCCCGCACGGCATTGACGGACAGCACATTATCTCATTCTAGGTGCGATTTAAAATTATTATAAAACTGCTCATTACCTTTAAAACATTTGAGCTTTTCATTCCTTTTCAATAAAATCCTTAAGTCATAACGAGTTTGGCGATCAACTGAGGACGCCGACTGGGTCGTCTGAAATGAATCACTGAGCATTGTCAGTGGTGATATCCTCGGTACGGTCTACAGCACGCTATAATGCCCAGGAGTCTATAAGAAGAGATAATCACGTCACTGTGTATATATTACTATGGGCAGATTTTGTTTTGATACTCCTTACATTCGTTACACTTTGTAACACTTTTCACACTTTGTCTTGACACATCATCGCATTTCAAAATAAAGAAGCTGCGTACTTTAAAAGTAAAACTCGTTACATTTTGAAATTAAGAATCTGTTTCACTTTGAAATAAAACCTGTTGCACTTTTTAATAAAGAATCCGTTGTACTTCGTATAAATATTATTGCACTTTGAAATAACACTTTACGCATTTTAATAAAGTGCGCACTTCACAAACCATTGCACTTTAAAATAATACTTGTTGCGCTTTGTAATACAGTAGCTGTCGCATTTCGTATTTAAACACCATGGCACTCTTTGAATGAATACATGTTGTTGTGTCTTAATGCAGAAAAGTGACGCCAATCTTTGGTTAAAACGGCCGACCGAACTTTAATAATCATTACCTAAACTACAGTTACACAATATATCACAACCTCAATATGCATGCAACTGAGCTCTCATGTCATGCATCTTACACCTATGGATAGTTCCTATTATTTAAACCCTAATTCCTTAACACTATAACATTAATTACACCCTTGTTCATTAACACTATAACATGTCACATTAAAAAAAATAGAGAGCCTTAACTGTGCTTCGTTCTGTTGTGAAGCACGCAGGAAGCAGTTAGAGCACGATAAAGGTGTTTCTTCTCACTTCTTGAGTGGTCTAACTGCTTCCTAAGCGCTTTTCATCAGAACAGAGCACAGTGAATGCCTTTCTATTTGTTTTGTAATAGAAAATCGGTTCACAATTAGATTTTCTCAAAGTCATTCGCTTGGTTTTCTGTACTGGTGTGGTAGGACCCGCTCGAACGACTTTTATCCCTTGCAGCGCGCAAAATTTACAGGAGGGATTTTCCTCCTGTAATTTTACCCAATCAGAAGCAGCCTTATCAAACCGCACGTCAATCAAACAGATCACGCGCGTACGATCTTGAAACATGGAACCTGTCTGGGTAAAATTTGTTTCAAGTGTTTTGCTTCGCTGTTTGTTTATGTAGAGGCTTTTAACTAAAACTTAAATTTTCAGCTGGTTGTACGCTGCATTCAGTCAAGGACGCAATCGCTTATGTGTTGCGAAAAACAGAGTACAAAGATGTCCGCGAACATCTAAGGTAAGTAATCGAGGGTTACTGCAGTGGAAAAGACGAATTTCTTTCGGCGCCGACAGGATCAGGAAAAAGCTTGACTTTTGAAGTTGCTCCCTGTGTTTTTCGACTATTTAGAGCACGGCGAAAGACTGGAAGTGTTCTGTTTGCGTAGTAGTCGCCCTTATGAATGACCAAGTTGCCTGTTTAGTTGCCCGAGGGATATCGGCTACTACAGTTGGAGCAGACTGCACTAGGACACAAGGGGTGACGCTATATCGAGGGCGATCGTCGAGGGTAAGAGTAAACAGTAATTTTGGTCAGCGGGCAAATTATGAAACCCGCGAATATTGCGAAATCTCTCGAAAGGATGACATTTAAAAGCTGAAGACAATTTTTGACTAAGGCACTAGAATGCGTAATGATGGCGACGACTCAGTAAATATGTGAAAATAATATATGTGTGGTGCGCTTTCATAAAATGTATGAAAGCGTTCCTCGCAGTAATAAACCCTACTTATCTAGTAGGTGGAAATAAGGCCTGAAAAAAATTTAGGTCCGTACGGGATTTGAACCTATGACCTCTGCGATACCGGTGCAGTGCTCTACAAACTGAGCAAACAAGCCAACTGGGAGCAGGTCATTATGTTGGTTCGTATTAAACCCGTCTATGAATTTGAATGAATGAAATTCATATATTTGTTCTGCGGTTTCATAAAATATATAAAAGTGTTCCTCGCAGTAATAAACCCTATTTATCTAGTAGCGACTAAGTGCTGTAGACATAACTTATTGACTTGCCCTTTTCTGCTAACATAAGAGCGACCATGCTAGGCATGCAATATCTACTTTCATTGCTTGTAACAAGTGTAAAATTATTAAGTCGTGAGTGAAAAAAGCTGTTCCTTCAATTTAAAACGGCAGTCACTTTGAGAATAAAGTAACCTTTTATTTGTTTGTCATTATATTTGTATTGAGGTCGCTGACGCCAAAACGAGCTGACTTTCTCTACCATGACCTTGCATCGAGCCAGTGAACTTTAAACAGAAGAATGAGTAAAACTGCGGAATTCTCATTTGTCTCGTAAGTAGGTAACTCGTTATGCACCCACACGCGACATTTAGTTTTAAGTTTAATACAGAAGTCACTACTTTTATTAAATCATGAGGTATTAAGGTACGAAATATTTACCCTCAAAAGGTAACTAGCATTACCGTTCGACAGGCTAGCCCCTGGAAGAAGTGCATTGGATTAAATATACCTTAACAACCAATTATTTCTGCCTCAAAAGGAATTTATCGGAATATTGCATATTCTTCACCCATTTTCCCAATGATTGATTGTTATTTTCGATCGTTTCTTTCAGCTTGCTAGATGTTTGTGCGAAGAGTCCTTCGTAGATGCATCTTTCAACATAGCAACCGAACGTGCACTAATCAGTAACGTCTAAGGTGTTTAATTTGGCTGTTGTTACGATGACATCTACGAGTAAGTAACCCAAGTCACAGCTTGTTTCCAAACTGCATATCCTTTAATCTCGCTAAGCATCGGGTTTGATCCTGATATAGAGTTAAGAGTCAAATTATGAGACCTGACCTAATAAAAAAGAAGACATACTTAAGTGAATGATAATGAAAGACATGTTCCGTCCGCTATAGGAGAAATATCAACGTTTGCATCTCAGTGTGCCATGACGACGATGGAGAAGATTGTCTGGGATGAGATAGTTGTGGCCAGTACTTCCACGCAAGTTGCATCAAAGTGCATTTCTCAGACTCTCTCTAGCTACTTTGTCTGCCTTTGTTAATTTCACAACATCGTTGCGGATTAGTGACGTAAATTGACGTAAATTGACAGAATATCAATATTCTTCCCAGTGTGAGACTGGCTCAAGACTAAGCCAGGCTGTGTACAATTCCTGAAATTCCCCTTATTTCACGAACTATTTGACGCTTAAGTGTTGACAAGTTTTTCGTATTAAGTAAGTGAAAAGTTGACTCAACGCTGCAAGGAGCTCTCTCTCAAAATTTACTCTTTAAGAGTCGAAGTTATCGTCCAAAATTCAAACGTTACAGTTAGGTTCATTGGCGCATTGATAACCTTGTAAATGGATAGATAGATACATAGTTTAATCTTAAAAGCTTTTTGCAGCCCGAGGGCTGAATTACACATTTTTACAATCCAAGAAATTTAGAATTTAAAATTCAAAAACCTAATTACACATCTTATTATACCAGCAGTTTATAATATTATAACATAATAATAAATTAAATAAAATATATTAGCTATAAATGGAAATTAATTAAAATAAATGTAAATTACTTAAAAGTATACATAAGATGCACGATCCTCGCAGTAGACAGCGCTATTTAAGCAATAGCGAAAAATTAGACCTGAAAAAAATCAGGCCTGTACGGGATTCGAACCACTGACTTCTGCGATACTAGTGCAGCGCTCTACCAATTGAGCTAACAAACCAACTGGGAGCAGACCGTTAAGTTGATTCGTAATAAACCCGTGAAAGTGATAAATGAGATACAATGAAATATATGAAGCTCATATATTTTGTACTGCGGTATTAGATACATAAGATGCACGATCCTCGCAGTAGACAGCGCTATTTAAGCAATAGCGAAATATCATCTTATGTATCTAATACCGCAGTATAAAATATATGAGCTTCATATATTTCATTGTATCTCATTTATCACTTTCACGGGTTTATTACGAATCAACTTAACGGTCTGCTCCCAGTTGGCTTGTTAGCTCAATTGGTAGAGCGCTGCACTAGTATCGCAGAGGTCAGTGGTTCGAATCCCGTACAGGCCTGATTTTTTTTATTTTTTTTTTCAGGTCTGATTTTTCGCTATTGCTTAAATAGCGCTGTCTACTGCGAGGATCGTGCATCTTATGTATCTAATACCGCAGTACAAAATATATGAGCTTCATATATTTCATTGTATCTTACTTAAAAGTATCTACATTATCATTATCATCATTATTATTACTATCATTATCACGCGTGCCGTAACAAAAGTAAAGGATATCGTATCGATAAAAATCTAGCCATTAAACTTCTTTGCCATAGCAAATACAAAAGTGTTCATCGTTCTGGAAGTGCGAAGGCGTGGCATATTAAATTGGTGCTTATTTTTGAAGTTATAGCTGGGTTTATGTATGGGTGGAAGAAGCGCCTTTAACTTATGGCTAGGGTTTTCTAAGATACCTTTTAAAAAGCTTCTGACATAGAAACTCGTAATGCTTTAAGATAGGTCGTAATCCTAAATCTTTAGCAACCGCGTAATCACCCGCGGTTATAATGGAAATTGACCGTTTCTCAATACGTAAAAGCTCATTCTTTAGATATTGCGGAAGCCCATTAAAGAAGACAGGTATCGCGTACTCTGTTACAGATCTTACACATGATGTGTAGAAAAGTACTTGGTCTTGTAAGGGAACCCTAGCTCTCTTTAGTTGTACTAAAAAATACAACCTCTTACTGGCCTTTTTGATTACTTCTGATATATGACTGTTCCAGGTCAAATCGCTAGCTATATGAAGGCCCAGGAGTTTTACGCTATCAACTACCTCCAACTCTGTGCCTTCAATTACTATGGGATCAAAGAACCCGGGCCCTTTAGAAACTGAGATCCGAAGCTCTTTGCACTTATCAGAATTCAAGTGAACTCTATTTTCTCGTGACCACTCAATAACACAATCTGCTATATTTTGGGCGTGACTTTCACTCTCTTTCGGTACCATCTCCGAGGCTGTTGTATCATCAACGTATTTCCATAGTGGATACGCGATTTAAAGGTCATTTATCATAAGCACAAATAACCATGGGCCCAATTTTGTGCCCTGTGGTACTCCGGAGGGCACAGATCCCCACTCCGTAAAGCACTCCGCAGCCAGCTTAATTCTTTGTAATCTATCAGAAAGAAAATCAACCATCCAATTGGTAATTCTAACTGGCAGTTTACACTTAGTACGCAGTTTTCTAATCAGAATTTCATGGTCGATAAAATCAAAGGCCTTTCGATAATCAAATAAGATTGTTCTTACGGTGGCGCCATTTCCATCAGTGTTAATAGACCAATTATGTAACATGCTAATTAAGGCCATAGTTACAATGAATATATGAAGTTCATATATTTTGAACTGCGGTATTAAATACGTATAATGCACGATCCTTCGCAGTAGATAGCGCTATTTATGCAATAGCGAAAATCAAACCTGAAAAAAATCAGGCCTGTACGGGATTCGAACCACTGACCTCTGCGATACTAGTGTACTAGTATCTGCGATACTAAGGCCATAGTCGTGGAGGAATTTGGTATTGCCCCGTATTGGCTGTCGTCAATGATACTCAAAACCGCTGGTTTGACGTAGTCGTCCACAATAAACCCTTCTGCGACCATAGAAATGCAGGGAGTAAGCGAGATAGGTCTTAAGTCCTTTTTCAGTTCCTTTAGTGATTTCTTTTTGGGCAGGGGTGTCACGTCAGCCAACTTCCACATTCTTGGTAAATGCTGCTCGGAGTAGGAGGCATTAAGGATTTCCGTCACTGGGAAAGCCACTGCATCTGAATATTCCTTCAGTAGCCAATTGGGAATTCTATCAGGCCCACAAGCTTTCCCAGGGTTAAGGCGAGACAGAACCTTCTGAACACGTTGTTCACTCACGCACAGGATCTCTGGTGTTGTATCCGCCTCCATGGGGAGAAACTCTAGTGGAGTTGGCAGCCTGTACTCCTCCAGCGGTTCTAATAACGCGGCATTGATGGTGTTGGCGTTTTCTTTTAATGACAATTCTGAAAAGCCTTCCACGTCAATCTGGCTCAAAAGGTCGCCATTTTTTCTTTTTGAGCCGCTCAGACGCTTTACTTCGTTCCACCATTTCTTTGGGGCTTCTTGTCTTAAATTCTGAATTCTCACTTCATAATGTTTGGCTCTGCATGCCTTTCTTTCCTGGTTAACCAGACTTCGCAAGAACTTGAATTGGGCAGAGTCGGCGCCATATGATTTGAACGCTTTTTGTCTTTTCAGTATCATTGACTTCAGCTTATGGTCAATCCAAGGAGCTTCAGCACTACAGGTGCGAATTTCTTTCTCAGGCATCAGAATATCAAGCCCTGTATGTACAGCAGTGTGGAAAATCTCCCACTTTTCCCGGCAACTATCCGTAGGAGCGAACAATAAAGGCCAATCAATAGAGGTTAGATATCTCCCCAAGGCAGCCTTGTTACTCTCACGTAAGTCACGCCTTTTAACAACGTACTTTCTGTTTACATCGCGTTTACCATCTTTTGGCGAAACAACAACAGCGTTGTGATCCGACAACTCGAATGGAGGGTAGGCTTGTGGCGGACTATAGTATTCCTGCATGTTACTGAGCACCAAGTCTAATATGGTATCCTTCCGGGTCTGAACTTTAACTATTTGCTGGAGACGAAAGTGATTCAGCAAGCCCTTAATATCCAAGCGGTTGAAATCCCCTGTGACGACCAATCCACAGTTGGGATATCGCGTCTCCGCTAGGGCGAGGGACTGGAACAAATGCTCCCGCATAGATGTCCCATCGGCCTTGGGGGGGGTGATAGATCACTGCCGCGATTATGAAGGAAAACCTCCGGGGAAGGCGGTTTGGTCTTAGATGGAGCCACAATGTCTCATGATTATCGCAGCACTTTAAATCGTTCAGTTGTTTATATTTGCACCGTTTTTCTTGAGTATAGGCACACACACCACCGTGCTCTAATGTCTTCCTGTCTTCACGCACAATAGCAAACCCGGGGATGTCAACAACGGTGTCCAACACAGAGTCCTTTAGCCAGGTTTCCGTAACGAACGCAAGGTTGATATGATTACGAGTGATAAACTCGCTAACTTCATCCATTTTGGGGGCTAAAGACATGACATTCGCTAACATGATCTTAGGAACTTTGGGTGACCATTCAGTACTGGCTGCTCTGTTTTCCTTGGTACAATCTATAACAATGCAGTTGTTTATATTGCTACTTGGAAAGGTGTCATTTTGAATATTTAATATGTTCGCCGATTGGTTATGTAAATGAGGTTTCCTGTGATGGATTAAGTTCCTGGCAAAGAAACCCCCTTTAAAGTTCGGAAGTTGCTGAATCTTGCGAATTCCATTCCCCATGCAAATCCCAATCCGCCTTTGTTTGCGCTGTCCTGCTCTTGTCCCTCGACGTGTAGGTCTTTGCCGTGTTATTCCCAGATCAGATATGTTGCGCCATAACTCACGACCGAGCGACTTCTTCGTCGTTGAAGATAAAATGTAAACATTTTCATTAGTTTTTGTATATCTTTATCCTTTGTTCAGTGCGATCTTTCACATTTCGGGTTTGAACTTTTCGTGGGGAACACGTGCTACAGCTTACACTACATATTTCAAATTTAACCGCTGTACTATAAACTTGTGTGTTCGGCCCTCTACGAACGCCTTCGATCTAGCGTCGACAGAGCTGAATAATGAAATGCTACGTCATCGGGTATGCGGTCAAAAACGCGTGCTCAAGTGTCCTTGGTCTAAAATTTAGCGAAATTAGCGGAAAATGATAAAGGCTGACCTTTAAAACCGAGGAACTCTGTTTTCGTCGAAGGCACTTTCTTATTTCCAAAGGTTTAAAGCAGAAAATTAACTTTTGAAAATTTTTAGGGGGTGTAACAAATTTTTGGAGGTTGTTCTGTAAAAGAAAAGCGGCAAGGAAAACGACGCCTCTAAGCAACAGAATAGGAACCATGGGAAGACAGGGATGAAAAACGTCTGCGCATGCGTGACGTGAGCATGTTGATGTTGTTGTTGGCGAGCTTTTCGATCGTTCGATCGATGAAATGTCGGCGCAATTTAAACTGTGTATTGCGGAAATATTTTGCATTTCAGACTGGAATGTAAGGACGCTCTTTGAAAATAACTTCTGTAAATTGAACTCGTCGACATGTTGAACGTATTATTTTTGGGAAATGTTTATTTGCTTGCTCATGATCGAGAGCCAACTTTCAGTACTCGCTAAGGAAACACATTGCAAGCTTAATACCTTTAAGTATAATTTACCTCTATTTTAGATAATAAGATGAGATTCAAATTGATAGAAGGTAAATAATAACATGCTTTGGTAATAAATGTGAATCTCGAAGAAAAATGGAACTTTTATCAAGGTGAAGCGAAAGCACACCCATCCTACACGGTGTTACATGAACAAATCAAATACGCTGCAAAATATCGCGTTACCCCATGCATATCGCTATCACTGGAATTCAACATTCGTCACAGTCCTAAGAGTGTATTGGAAATTAGTTATTTCCATATGGTATGAGAGGAGCTCATGAATGCTGCCGCTCAGCAAAAGCCACACGAAACCCATTGTTCTCGTGGATGTGCAGTCAAAAAGAAAAATTCCTGGGTAAGTTGGAATAAGTACAATGGTTTTGGAACTCAAATGAAAACAGAAGCCGGAATTGCTTCAGGATTAATGCTGACTGGAAGTTCAAGACCAATAGTGGTATGGTCGATGATATTGTTCAGTGCTTTAGGGCCTTGCAGAGGTTGTAGCACACCAAAGGCTTGAGGAGTTTTGTGTGATTGAATCATAGATCCTGTTGCCTAGTAAGATTACTAGAACAATTATCTGGTACACCTACGCCTGACTCAGTGGACTGCTTATTACAGAAATATCCACATCGGATGAATAAAACAATTTGCTAAACAAAAGTGCAATAAGTGTACATGATTTGCTTACTGTTCTGCCAGTAACTGTTGACTGTAAAATAGTGCTCAGAAAGAACCAGAAAATGACATTGCCATGTAGATGCGGTTGGATATTGATTGTTTTTTTGTTTTCTTTTTTAAGAAAGAAAAACTTTTTTCAAAAAAATGCAATATATTTATCTAGCAACCTTTGTGGCATTACATGGTTAGAGTGCCGGATTGTGTTGTGCAGGAGGTCGACGGCTGGAGCCCCAGGTAGACCAATACTCATGGTCTTAAAAATAACTGAGGAGAATTTGTCACCTTTCTATGATATCAAGAAATGGACAGATATTCAAGTCTTCTCGGATAATGACGAATAAACCGTAGGCCCCATCTCCTGCAGGGTTAGGGGTAGGAGACGTTAATTTCCCACGCACGAGAGTACTGTGTGGTGGATGTCCTCCCCTGGGGTGGGATGGGTGGGTTGCTGTCTTACGTTTAATACACGAGCCTCTGGCTCAGGCAATCTGGGTAAACCTGCCTCACGTATAGACAGTAAACTTGATTGATTGATTGATTGTGTAAAAGTATGGAATCCCAAATGAAAGGGTTCCGAAATCTCCACAAAAAAAGGGGGTTAATAAGGGGAAGGAAGCGTGAGGGTGGCAAGCGTTGAAAGTGAGAAATGATGAAAATAAAATGTTAGTTGTTCAATAGAGAATTTGCACAGAGGGACCTACAAACTGCAAGGCAGTTATGCCAGTCATAAGGCAGCAATAAAATAAAAACTATCAGTAGTTCAATTGGGCACTAGCATTGAGGGTCCACACTTTTACACTTTTATTTCATTTTCTTACATATCTACAAGGTATTCCTTTGACCTGCAAATAGTGGGTCAAATTTTCTTAACCTAATATAATTACACTGGAAATAAAAATGAAAATGAAGACATACAACATAAAAAGACAAAAAGATACACAAGAAAAGAAAAAAAGGAAAATGAAAGATTTTCATTGTAAAGGACTCCATAAAGGAATCTTTAGTCTATAGAAAATTGGAGAGTCCTTTTTGCTTGCTTGCTTGTTTTTTTTTTTAAAGATTTCTTTTACAAATTTGTTTATTCATTATTTTATATTCAATTTGCAATGCAGCCACTAAGGCAGTACAAAAATTTATAATAATAATAATAATAATAATAATAAGGAAGGTTAGAATGAAATAAGATGAGACATTCATAATCAGAGGAAAAGGAATGAGGGAGATGAGTAACACGGTTGGTAAGTATTAAAAGTACGTGGTAAAAGGAATAGAAGAGGTTAGGTATGGGGAGCCAAAAAAAGTTGTTTTGAGTTAAAAAAAATTTGAACTGAATATTTTGATTGATATGATGGGGGTTGGGAGTTAAGGATGGGTTGGTCTGAGTTGGTTTTGACAATTGGTTTAAGGTAAATGATTGATCAAAATTACTGGTATCTGTCTTGAATTTGAAAGGTGATAATATAACAGACACAAAAGTATATCCTAAAATAATTTAATGTTATGAAAACTTAACTAAGCTATTTTGACAACACAGTAAATAATGGAATAATTGCAAGATATTAATGAGAGAAAAATTCCCTCTCTCCAATATTAGCTTAATTAAAATAGTGGAAGTTTACCTATGTAAAATTAATAGTAATTCGTTTTGCAATGATAGATATTTAACTTTGGTTAAAAAATAAATGGCTTCTTTTTTCGTAATTTTTCCAATCCTAAAAAGCCACTTTTCTAGATTTAAATCAAAACTAAACCAAATGTATAATTTGAGTCAACATAGTTCACAACGAATTCCATCTGTTATCGCCACACCTCAGTCTCCTTTGGCACTTTGTTAAAATTTTATTTCACAGGCGTCACACTACGTGGTCCCTCATTGATCTGTCCCTTTCTTTCTTCCCTTAGTGTCCAAAATTTCGAAAAGGCTTACAGGAATTAAGTTAAGTTAATTGGAATGTTGGTCGGAAAACGGCGATGAGCAGCGACTATCTTGCTTTTCGATCGTTCGACGATGATCTAAACAAACTGGAGTTTCTTCAGGCAAGTTCACAGCTCTTGCCAAACCAAGTGGCAAGGGCCTAGAAGTGCAGTAAAAAGCTTCTTTACTGTTCCTTGTTTTACCGACGAACCAACCTTTTACATGAACGGACGAAAAAGTGACCAGAAAAAGCCAACAAGACACTATAAAAATTGCCTCAAACTGAGCCAGTTCGCAACCGTATTGGAACTTTGCACAGCTAACCCAAGGTGAAATTTTTAATCCGGTTTTCTTTAATCCTTTGTTCAAAAGCCTTTTTCGGATAATTTTCTCTATTTTGTTTAGGGTATTCAATCACCAAACTATAGGCAAAAATAATTATACTGAGTTTCTGAGTTTTCTTTTAAAGTCGTGAGATCTGAAATCAGATTTCAAACTAACCCTTTGCTATCTTAACCAGGCTTTGAACAACCCGGCCCCGGAGGCGTTGGAAGAAAGATATATGCGTCTCATAGGAGACTCAAAAAAGTTTTAACGAACAACGTACGATAGCTTTATCTGAGCATTATCTACTTTAATATTCTTAGCCAGCACACAAGCTTACTTTATTATCATATTGAAAATAAAACCTCATCAAAGCTTACTTTAGATTATAAGAATGAGTTAGGAATAAAAGCAGACCATATCATTTGAAATATTAAATAGACCTCAGCCCATGTTTTGTTGAGCATCCAATAATCCTGGGTCTGGCCACAGAATTAGACAATTTACTATTCTTTGGTTTTGCAATATATTTGAAATTCCTGTGTACACAATTCATCATAGTTTAACTGTAGCATGAACATTTTGTTCGATCTCGCGCTGCAAATCTCATAAAGAACAATGAAAGCAGTGTTAACTAGAAGTATTGCGCTCGGTTTAATCCTGGTGACAACTGTTTGAAGAAAAAAAGAAAAAACAATCATGTGCAACTCTTTAAGCTAATATTTAATCCCTTGTTCTTGGTTCTTCCGATCAAGACACGAAAAGTTGAATTCCACAGACCTTGAAATCTTCTTAGAGTTAAATTTTAATAAAAAAGAAATAACTATTGAAAAATAGTTCCAAGAAAACTAAAACAACAGCATCCTTATTTTTCCTTCCGAATAAATATTTTCTTTCATTTGACTCGCAGCTCCCGATATCAGACCTTAGGAGTCCTTTGGACGAGTTTTCATCTCTGATCTTTCGACAGACTCACTACCTCTCCAGCGATCCCAGCGCATTACGGTGACTCCACCTTGACGTTTTCAGTTCAAACCGTTTAGGTTTGAGTATTGGCAACTGTTGTACTACCAGCCGCCTTTCATGGACGAGGCACAGTTGTTTTGGGACATGTCATTATCCCAATCATGTCCAGATCATATCCAAATCGCTAAATTGTGAGCCACAATGATGTGCGAGAGAATCACCTGCAGAGCCTGTTAAAAAAAATTAAAAACCTTGGATTAATCGTTATGCAACGAACAGTCACCTCCACAGCAAAAAATACTAACATGTGAAGTGCGAGGTTTTATGAGGCTCAATACTAGCAACACGCTTTATAAAATATTTGATATTATCGTATGACCCATACGGTCCCATTTGCGCAATCCCATATATAACCATAGCAAAAGCTGACGCGTGCAGGGCCGGACGGGTTGAAGTGAGCCAGTCCTGGAAAAGCCGTCTGGAACTGCAACTCGAGTGGCTGCGTGTACCCCTCTATCGCCCCCTATTTAGGTTGAGATTTTCAACAGTTACTGGTCATATGATAAATTGCTTATTGACTGAGTGGGTGGGCCGGACAGGAAAATATCTGGCTTTTGGTCATGAGGCACGGACCTCGCCGCGCACAGTCAGTGTGTAGGTCATGACCTCAAGCCAAATAATTTACCGCACAGCCCTCCCATTCAGTCAATAAGTACATAGTACGCGTGCTCAGCTCGCAAGCTAAGAGACACTGCGCGGGTGCAAATTAGCAACGTGCCCTCGAATAGTCGTTGTCAGAAAGTTCAATTGCACCTGAATAAATTCCAAAATTTAGTAGATATTTCTCCTCCTCATTGGCTACAGAAAATGACTGGTACTCTGCGAATACAGTTCAACCACGGACGTCTTCTAAGTCAACTCGAACCTTGTTGCTGCTGCTTGCAGTCAGGCGATGAATCTTGTCCCCAGTCCGAGCCAAGACTCGCCGTTCAGATTGCCGAAGCCCTGTTTGTATTAATTACAAGTAAGGAAGAAATCCACAGCGCTGTCAAATCTCTTTTGAAATACCTTCCATCTTCCTCCAGCCGTCGCCTGATCACAGAAGACTTCAAATTCACCCAAACCATCAGGATCGATGTTATAAACTCCAGCATTAATGGTAGAGGGGAGCTGGTTATGAAACCCGGCAAACTTCAGAGAAACAACTCTTTGTTATGGTTTTTGCGTCGTCACGTGATCACGACCCTGCACGCAGATAAACAAAATGGCGTCTTCACTGTAATCAAGACGTGAGACGTGCTCTATTTACTAGTTTCCTGCTACTTATGTCTGTTCTTTTAATATGCAAGGATAACAAATGTAAAGAAGAATTATGCCTGGAGAGAATTGTGCAGTATTTGGCTGTGGATCTTGCCGAAGGACAAAAGGAATTGGCATTTGGAAGTTGCCATTGGCGAAGGACGAAGCGCATGAAAAATGGGGGGAAGAGTGGCTCGGAGAGATCAAGAAGACAAGGGAGATGGACCGGAATTTCAGAGAACTTATAAAGTATGACCGAGTCTACACATGTGAGAAGCATTTTGCTCCTGAAGATATTGAAATATGTAGGTATGATACGTATAAGTCGTTCGATTTTTGCTTTTTCACCACACTGCAGTGCACGTGTACTCTGATTTTGGTTTGCTTGAACTTAAAATTAGAAAGAATCCCTGCCTTAATAGGGTCTTATTTTTCTGCTTATAGTTACCTCTGCGAAAATGACCGAGAAAAAGCCGGGATTTGGTGCATTACCGACATTGAATATGCCCAAAAAGAGTCGGCACGAAACGGAGAAACCAGCGGCAAGACCGGCTCGATCAGTGCCTTTGAACGACTCGAGTATCAGCACATGTAGCAGCAGAAGTAGAAGTGTGTACTACAAGACATTCAGTGAACTTTGTCAAAAAATGAAGTCTCTAAAAAGCTTGAATGAATGGAGCTACAAGACAGTTTCTGATCGACTTGTTATTCGAAAAGAACTAGAGCAATTGATAATAGTCTTGGGTTTACGGTGAAAATGTTTGGGTCATTTCTTGTGGATGTCCCTGAACTGTACTTGAAATACCAACGTTCAATGCAAAATGTAACACTGTCTATGCTTGTTAAAGATGGAAGCATATACAGTCTGTGATGGAGTGAGTCCTTGTGACATGACAAGTAAACTTTACCATCATGTCGTTCCATTGAATCCACGTTGCAAAGTGACGCATCTGCATTCTGTACCCAATCTGCAGTCTGCAGTTTGCATTTTGTACCTAGTCTGCATTTCGCACCTGGTTTTCAGTCTGTATGTTGTACTAACCAATTTATAAAATGTGAACTCTGACCATTCATCCAACGTCGCCCCAGCAGTTCAAAGTAATACCAAGTAGTTTCAACTGTATCCGGGAGTCACCAGTTGGAATTTAATTATCTTCAAAACTCATTTAAACGCAATGTATCCACGACTTATTCACAGTTTCCTTTCATCATTATCTTAAATAGTTATCATTTTCAATGAAAAACAACCACTTTTAACTGTTAAAATGTAATGAAAGATAAAAAAGATCTCAAAAGAGATTTAATAAAAAGAGAATCCAAAAAATTTAAATCATTGACTGTAGAAAATCAACTATTCGTGAATGCATGCATCAATTATTATAAAATGTAGAGACACAGGGGCATGAGTCTGTAAAATATGTAATTTTTTGAGAACATAATTTCGTTTGCGACAAAGAATCCAATGAACAACTTATAACGTAAGTAACAAATTGATAACAGCTGAAAGCCATCTCGTATAGCAGATTGAAGTTAACATGACGCTCACTTTAAACGGCAAACTTTGTGCCGTTTTCTCAAAGCTGTTATCGGTGTTATCTATAGCCTTGTTTTAAGGATAACGCTGAGGAATAGTTTATCAAATCTTTACCTGGGACGGTGAGATTAAATCTACTAATGATGGTTAATTAAGCAGGCAGTGGGCAGCCTTGCCTGCCGTGAGTGACCTTAGTCTGCTGGGTTTTCAAGTCCTCGCGCACGTGCAACTTCAGTATTTCTTTTTTATTCACCTTCTCAAGGCTATTCACAAAGGAGGAAAAAACTAGAAGAAAACGAGCAAGGCGTCTAAAATCTCTGATCTTTAAAGGTTAAGCAATTCAGTACGACCTTTGAAACGGTTTTGAGTCGCATACATAATCAAACAAAATGGTGATTAGCTAGTGTTACCAAAATTTAACACTAACACTAATCAACAATGATTACATTAACGCCTATAGAATCCAACATAATAATAAGAAAACTACAGAAATATACTTTTTTTATTTACCCAAACAGAGCCAAAGAACGTGGATCCTGTCTTCTGTTTGAAATCATCCGGATTCATCTGCCGAGTTGTGTTATTCAGCTCACAAATGCGCTTCGCATTATTGCCTTCGAGATGAACATTAAACGACTGGCAACGGCTATTTTGCATAAATTTTAGACGGCATTCAAACTCGTCAGGAACATCAGTTTTAGTCGGCATGACTTGACCAAGTAAGGCATAATCTACGAAGAGAAGTCTTAAGGTGCAATTTGTTTATGTAAACATAATTAAATTAGGCTGGTCCAGGCAGGCTTTATCACTTACCAACTTGAGTCTCGTAAACGCTCCCACAGAAGTCTCTAATTGCCCCAACGGACAAAACTAACAGAAATATGCCAACGATCACGTACCAAGCTCAGCTTATTGAGACGCAAGCCCTGAATGTTTTTTCTTCTTTGCGAAGTCTTTAAGAATACTGTAGAAAAGTTGGCCTCGTTGCCGGCCCATCCTTCCTTTGGACAAGGTTTCCTTCGAAATGATTGCAGTAATAGTTTATGTTTAAATGAAACCCTTGCTGCTTCCAACTCGATGTAAGTTTTAACAAGTTCAGTGACCAGAAATGTAGTATCCGAGGCCTTGCTTATTAACAAGTTAAGAAAACATGTATTGGCACGATGCCACAGCTGTATACTCCTCAGATGGTTGGAGAAATGTTCATCAGCTAAAGAATATTCAGCCCTGTTGCCTCACTTTCGTTCAGTGCTTGGACACAAGCCGGGAAAACTGGGTCGGGTACATGCACTCGAGGCTTAGTTAATAGCAACTATCTAACAACAAAAAAGGTGTCTTTAAAGTATCCCAGCGCCAAGAGATTATAAACAGTTTATAATTTCTTACTATCGCATTTCTAAAAAAGGAAATTCCCATTAAAACTCTCCAAAAAAAAAAAAAAAAAAATAGCGGTAAGGAAAGGAAAAATATTTATAGACCGTTCGGACCGTAAAAGAACTTCTATTTGCTTTTTCCTCTTGGAAGATACGACTTTTTGAAATCCCATGGGCGTTTGCTCGGTTAGGGAATAGCACTAGCAACTTAGATCCGATCAATTGTTCTATGAAAGGAACTAGCTCGAATTTTGCAACAACAGCTGTTCATTGATTGAGATTTGTACCTTTAGAAGAAAGACCCATTTGCGACCTAGGATTTACTTTTGCACGCACTTGTCGACTTTTTTTATCAAAAATTTAACCAACCGTGAAACCGTTTGCACTTTGTCTCTCGTCTTTTTAATTCCAATGGCTCGTGTTTATTGAGGTGACAATGTCATAAACTTCCCAGAGGAGCTTTTTAGAAAAATAGTTCACCAGGCTATTTCTACAGGTGAAAATGACAAACGATTCTACAGAATAAAGGATTACAAGAGGGGTTATTGTGAAACGCACTGAGTTTTTTCTAATGTCTTAAATCTGTGCCTGCTTTGCTAGTGGCTTTTTTATGGCGATTATGCAAATTTTAAGGGTTTGCTCAGTAATTACTCATTGCTCAAAAGCTATGAAACGAAATCAGGTAAAAAATGCCAAAGAGTACACCGATACAAATACGTTTGACAAAGCGTGATAAGCA
Organism: Stylophora pistillata; assembly: GCF_964205215.1. Classification (NCBI taxonomy): domain Eukaryota; kingdom Metazoa; phylum Cnidaria; class Anthozoa; order Scleractinia; family Pocilloporidae; genus Stylophora; species Stylophora pistillata. Next base: position 41,172,961 of record NC_142522.1, read on the forward strand.
AAATGCGTCTGACTCTCTTTTTCGTAACAATGTTTCGCCTTTATTAAGACCACAAACTCAGCTACAAACATACAACTATTCTTTTAGAGGCTTCTCAGCAGCTCTAACTTTGAATCACGACCTACTGACTTGTGATTTGTTTAAGAACAGCAACAAGAAAACTAAAGAAAAAGCATCAGTTCTTATAGTTTACAATACAATACAACACAATGTTCTTTATTTAACGAAGGTGACGTTATTAACTCAATGAGTTATCTAACTTTTGGTCTTCGCAATACCCCACCCATCCCACCCCAGGGTAGGATATCCATCACACAGTAATCTCGAGCGTGGGAAATTAACGTCTCTTGCCCCAAACCCTACAGGAGACGGGACCTCCATTTATTCGCCCCTATCCGAGAAGACTAAAATATCTAACCATTTCTTGATGTTATAGAAAGGTCGCAAATTCTTCTCAGTTATTTAAAGACCCGGGGCTCGAACCCTCGACCTCCCGGTCAACAGTCCAGCGCTCTATCCATTGAGCTAACCGCGAGGCGGTTAGATCTCTCTCTCTCTCTCTCTCTCTCTCTCTCTCTCTCTCTCTCTCTCTCTCTCTCTCTCTCTCTCTCTCTCTCTCTCTCTCTCTTCTCTCTCTCTTTCTCTCTCTCTCTCTCTCTCTCTCTCTCTCTCTCTTTCTCTCTTTCTCTCTCTCTCTCTCTCTCTCTCTCTCTCTCTCTCTCTCTCTCTCTCTCTCTCTCTCTCCTTGTAGTTTCTTCTCATCTTTTGTTTGACACGGAATAATCGATACTGAACCTTAGAAGTCCTTTGGGCGAATCTTCATCTCAGATCTCTTAAGAGACTCACGATCGTTTTTCCAGTGATACCAAGAAACTCCCTTCTCGTTGGAATTGCCTTTGAGGTACAAGCCATTGAGGTTTGAATAATGGCAATTCTTGTACCACCAGGCGCCTCTATAAGAAGAGGCACAGTTAACCTTTGGGTGGGCGTCATTATCCCGATCTTTGGTGGTAAATGCTGAGCCATTATGATAACTGAAAGAATCACCAGCCGTGCCTGAAAACCAAGTTTTAAAAATTCTTTTCAAACTCATTAATTATTCATTAGGTGATCATCCAACCAGGACACGCCAATTTCGTCACTTGCATGTGATTTGAAACCCCGCTGAAACGCTGGAATTAGGCGCTATTCATGAGTTCCATCTAGCATCAAACGCTTGAGTTTGATAAAGCATCAAACTCTAGTGAACTCATTTCTTAATTCCAATAGCAACAACAAAGTTGCCTACATGCAAAAAATTGGTGGTTATTTCCATTTTGTTTTATTCCCGAGGCGCAATTGAGAGGCTATTTAAAAAAAACTCGTGCATCGGGTTTGATCAGGGTTTCTTAAAGGTCGGCACACACGAGGGGACTAATCCCTGCGACTAGTCCGTGCGACTAGTCCCGGCGACAAGTCTTTGAAGGGTTTACACGAGGGGACCGGTAGCAGGGACTAGTCCCTTAAGCTGTTCCCACGAGGGCACTCAATTGCACAAGAACATAGGAAAATTAAGAGGCAAAAGATGTTTCTTAGTCTGGGGCGTTACACAAAAACAATGAAAATTTGGCAACTTTTCATTGTAGCACTATTAAACATCAACGCAAATGAACTACACTTATTCAGTCGAATTATTCATGTTTTTACGTTCCGTTTTTTATTTATTTATTTATTTTTAACAGACACAGAGTAAAATAGGGTAAAAATTCCATCAAAACGGCTCCAAGACATCTGTATATGTTTACAAAACTAGAAATAGTTTTTTATTCTTCAGTTGTAGAAATCTAGAATTCTGGGAGAATTCATAGAGACTGCAATGTTTACAAATACCGGAAGTCACGCATCATACTGACCCGTGATTCGCTTATTTACCGTTTAGTCGCAGGGACTGGTCGCACAAACAGTTCACACGAGGGGAAAAACATTTGTTTCATGCGACAAGTCCCTGCGACTGGTCGCAGGGACTTGTCGCATGAAACAAATGTTTGTCCCTTCGTGTGAACTGTTTGTGCGACCAGTCCCTGCGACTGAACGGTAAATAAGCCAATCACGGGTCAGTATGATTTGTAAACATTGCAGTTTCTATGAATTTTCCGTAAATTCTAGATTTCTACAACTGAAGAATAAAAAATTACTTCTAGTTTTGTAAACATATGCAGATGCCTTGGAGCCGTTTTGATGGAATTTTTACCCTATTTGACTCTGTGTCTGTTAAAAAATAAAAAACAAAAACGGAACACGTAAAAGCATGAATAATCCGACTGACTAAGTGTAGTTCATTTGCGTTGATGTTTAATAGTGCTACAATGAAAAGTTACCAAATTTTCATTGTTTTCGTGTAACGCCCCACACTAAGAAACATCTTTTGCCTCTTAATTTTCCTATGTTCTTGTACAATCGAGTGCCCTCGTGTGAACGCCTTAAGGGACTAGTCCCTGCGACCGGTCCCCTCGTGTAAACCCTTCAAAGACTTGTCGCCGGGACTAGTCGCACGGACTAGTCGCAGGGACTAGTCCCCTCGTGTGTGCCGACCTTAACACTCGAAAGTAACTTTGCTGAAATGAAACGATAAACTAATACAAGATATATCGAGTTTAACAAGGGAAAAAAAATTCCATACCTACAAGCAACTATGTAATTTGCTTATTATTTTAACATCATATGTCACTACTGACAGGATAATTCGAAAAACAACCTTTAGCTGAGAAGAGCGAATGCTTTGCTCTTCCTACGAGCTGCTCAGTAGTGGTCTAGGTGTAAATTGAAAAAAATAAATTTATATTAAAATTTCATAAAAGTAAAATTGAGCTTTACCTGAATAGCTTCCCAAACTCAGCCGGTATTTCGCATTCTCACTCGCCACAGAAAATGAACTGAACTCTGCAAACGCTGTTTCACTATGGAAGTCTTCCAAGTTAACACGAAGCTTGTTATTGTTGCTTGCAGCCGTCAGGCGATGAATCTTGTCCAGTCCGAGCCAAAACTCGCCTTTCACATTGCCGAAGCCCCTTTTGTAGTCATCCCAAGTGCGGAAGAAATCTACAGCGCCGTTATATCTCTTCTGAAACACCGTCCATCCTCCGCCGGCTGTTTTATGATCACAGAAGACTTCAATTTCTCCCAAACCATCGGGATCGATTTTGTACACACCACTGATCTTGTCGCCAGACTTGTAGGCCTCAGCGCAGTTCTTGTAAACCACTAAATCAATAATGTAAATAAATTAATAAGAGGAGTCAGGTTATGATAGAAAACACCAAATCTATTATATCATCCCGAAGGAGAGAATACGCCAAATATTTTGCAGTGAAAGGTCTGATTTCCCAGAACCCTTTACTGGCTTGCCCAGCATCAGTTTGGTCCCCTTCTATGTTGTCTATGTAAGCTGAGTGAAATGTCGGTTTAGGTATGTTTACAATTTTCTCGGATTTCGGACCTGTGTTGAAATGATAATTTATACTTCACGGCGGAGATCAAGCGACCGAATTTCCCAAATATAGCAAGAGAAATTTCGTCGAAGTTCAGAGTTAGTACTTACGTATTTACGTCTATGACACCTAGTCTAGTACTTACGTCTATGACACCATTTTCCAAAATATCCCGGGTGACGCTTGCCGCACTTTGTTTGTCTTTTTTGCTCTTTGGAAACGTCGACACAGGTGGCCTGGGTCAGGTTAATTAGTACTTGTTAGAAATCCTTCCCTAAGTTTTTATGGCTATATAAACGCAAAAACGCTTCGTGAATCTCTAATGATTCCATAGCATTTATAGAGGTATGGGCGGAAGAGTGTTTAGAGCTATCCTTTACATAGGCGAGGCCTTGCTTAGATCTAACTTGAAAATATAATTATCACAAAATATACTTTAAACTGACCTGAACAAAGCCAAAATACGTCGATCCTTTCTTCCGATTAAAATCACCTGGCCTCATTTGCCGAGTTGTGTTATTCAGTTCACAAATGTATTTTGCATGATTGCCTTTGGGATGAATATTAAACGACTTGCAACTTTTATTTGCCGTACATTTAAGCTGGCATTCAAACTCGTCAAGAACGTCAGTTTTGTTCGTGACGTGACCAACTAAGGCATGACCTGCGAATTGAGAAAGGTTTGTGCGCGCAATTAGCTGATTCACAAACTGGAACTCCTAGAGTAATTCAGCTTGTCTGAAACGAGCATTTAAGGTTACCGTGCACCTTCAGGAGTGTCTCGCGTGCAAGCGATGTAGCGCGTCCGGTTTAAACTGTAGATATCTTAACCCCATATAAAATTAAAGCTTATGGGACTGGCTATCAGACTGTGCTAAAAATTTGGAAAAAAATGAGTTGTCGAATTTTTCACGACTTCTGAATGCGAGCGCCCGAATCACCTTTTGAACGTTACATGTCAAAGCGAATTTTGTTTTTCGCTTATTTAATGAATTCCTCCGTTTCCGGGGCCAAAGCGCTTAAAAAACGTGTCTGCGGTTTGCCATATTCAATTTCAATGAAAAGTTACAGAAAATTTTTGAAATGAAATTAAAAAAATGTGGTTGATGGTACAAAAATCGCTGTTGAAAAAAAAGTATTTAGAAATAAAAAATTCGGAGAAAAGTTTTTGTTGTTTGGGTACAATGAATATCAGAAGTTCATATATTTGAACTGCGGTATGAAATACGTATGATACACGATCCTTCGCAGTAGATAGCGCTATTTATGCAATAGCGAAAATCAGACCTGAAAAATATCAGGCCTGTACGGGATTCGAACCACTGACCTCTGCGATACTAGTGCAGCGCTCTACCAATTGAGCTAATTTGCCAACTGGGAGCAGGCCGTTAAGTTGATTCGGAATAAACCCGTGATGATAAATCAGATACAATGAATATATGAAGTTCATATATTTCATATCACGACGTTTTCACAACGAGCCATAGTCGTGGCTACGTAAGCAGATGGAGTGTGTGTAGACAATTGTATAAATATTGTCACGGATCAGTTAAAATGTCAAACTGCGTCTTTGAACAATAGACCACAGCACTCACTTGGCCTAAGGGTTTATCACTCACTGGGGGCGATGCGACATCCAAGTTCGCATTATTTACTCTTATTTATCACACGGGTTTATTACGAATCAACTTAACGGCCTTCTCCAAGTTGGCTTGTTAGCTCAATTGGTAGAGCGCTGCACTAGTATCGCAGAGGTCAGTGGTTCGATTCCTGACAGGCCTGAGTTTTTTCAGGTCTGATTTTCACTATTGCATAAATAGCGCTATCTACTGCGAAGGATCGTGCGTCATACGTATTTAATACCGCAAATATATGAACTCCATATATTCATTGTATCTGATTTCTCATCACGGGTTTATTACGAATCAACTTAACAGCCTGCTCCCAGTTGGCTTTTTAGCTCAATTGGTAGAGCGCTGCACTAGTATCGCAGAGGTCAGTGGTTCGAGTCCCGTACAGGCCTGATTTTTTTTTAGGTCTAATTTTCGCTATCGCATAAAAAGCGCTATCTACTGCGAAGGATCGTGCACCATACGTTTTTGTTGTTTATATGTAAAACTATCTACTGTCAAAATTTGAGAGCAATCGAACAAATTCCCTTTGACTTGTAGCTCTCAAAAGGTGATTCGGGCGCTCGCATTTAGAAGTCGTGAAAAATTCGACAATTGATTTTTTTCAAAATTTCTGGCATAGTCTGATAGCCAGTGCTATAAGCTTTAATTTGATATGGGGTTTTAGATATCTACAGTTTAAAGCGGACGCGCTACATCGCTTGCAGGCGAGACACCCCTGAAGGTGCAATGTAGCCTTAACTTACCAACTTGAGCCTCAAAAATACTTCCACAAAAGTCATCGTCCGCCACAACAAACCAAACTATCAGGAATATCCTACAAGTCACAAAAAGCAACTGAGGTATTGTAGCCTGCATGGCATTGCTCCTCTGCGAGGCGTTTGAGAATACTGTAGAGCTTTCTGGGAGAAAAGTAAAATAGATCGTCGCCTCCCAGTACTTTCACAAGGATTGGATCAATTCGCTTTCGAGAAAATGCTTTAAAAAAATGAAGTTTATTTATTATTGATAGCCGTTTTAATTATTTATGTTAATGTAAAAAAATTGGGCCTTTTAGTCTATTTCTTATAAATGGTTGGTCATAATAGGTTTTGTAAAGAAGAGAATACGACGCAGGACCTCTCCTATGAATGCTTTGGGGTCATTACTGGCAACCGGGATGGTCAAAAATGAACTTCTGACAGTCAACCATATTGTCGTCACGTAAAATATATGCAAAGTTTGGAGTCTAATATAGTTTATTTTGCACCATTCCTGGGTGGACCTGGGGGATTTTATGGATTTTTGTCAGTGTTAAGTCACATAAATAACACTAAAAAACGAAAACATCTAGTCTTAAAAATGAACATTGACATATTTTGGAAATTTTGTTCAACGCATCAGTCTGATATATTTGTCTGAGATCAAATGTGAGGCATGACGAAAGATGTTTCGTCGACGGTGCGTCGGCCTCCTTTCTGTGAGTTTAATAATATTTTCGATTCAAACAATGATCCTCTCTCCCAAAATTAGTGCTCTATTATTTGAATCCTTAACATCTGTTTGCGGGGAGGGGGGGGGGAGGGAGGGGGGGGCGCACTGGAAAAAGTAACGAGGGGTTTCGCCCCTTATCTTCACGAATTCTCCCCATCCAATGCAAGAGGTTTACCCCCAATCTTAAGCGGTTCACGCCTGAATCTTTGAATTCGTTTCCTAGCGGTAGATCGAAGGTTTTCCTTTGAAGAAGCAATAATTTTTTCAATTAATATACAAACTGATTGCGAACCCGTAAGGAAATTTAATAAACGACATCCAAGCTGTTTCAACTCATACGCGACTGCACTAGTCATGCACATTCGCTGTGGTACACCCCTCTTTATGAAACAAGTTTGACATCTTTTTAAGCTTATTCTCGCAGCAAGTTTAGGTTAATTCACCTTATGCACAAGTTCGCGTAGACCGTAAAGCTTAGATCGGAAGTTTCTAATCCCTCTCGATCGTCTTAGACACCGCTGACGGTGCACAGCAGTTATCTTGCTCCAGAAACAAGTTTTATAATTATCCTTATATAAACTAGTTACTGCGAAAAATAGTTTCAATGGAAATAATTATTATGATTGTAGAAGCCAAACTTTGTTTATCTTCGTAAAGTAAAATAGGCGGAGTGATCTCGTTTTTCAGTTTCGAGAGAACTTTAGGTCCAGCTGTCCGAATAACTTCCCAAGCTTAATATGATGTCTGTCCCTGTTCAAGTTTCGGTGAACTTCTAGCATAGCCAACCAACATTTTCGAAAATTCCACATAACAATGCACAAAAAGCGGACTCAATTATATGAGAAAACTCACTACCAGACGAGGGAATTCCACGTCAAATTGCACGCGAAAACCGATATTGGACGAATCACTAGGCTGAGAAAAAGACTTATTTTTCATAAAAGCAATTTGCAATGCTGACACGGTAAATGATTTTGATCCATAATCAATTGAAGACTTATTTTTCATAAAAGCAATTTGCAATGCTGACACGGTAAATGATTTTGATCCATAATCAATTGAAGATAATGATCACAGAAAGCAAGAATTAAAAGATGGGCGTTGGACGAGTTCCTCAGTTCGCTCAGCCCCGTTCGCTCCGAGGAAGGGCTAACGCCCGAAAGGTCAGCTCTGAAACTCTTTACGGTGGCCAATTTACATCATCAAATCGTTGGATAACGCAATTGTTCAATCGAATGAGCAAAAGTAATCTGGGTTACATTAATTTTGCTTTATTTCGCTCTGTGAGTGATCCAGGCGGTTTGTTTGGTTTTCCTTTGAGTGCTCATTGGCTCTTTTTTTCCTGTCGTCTTTTGGCCGTTGTAATTACCATGGTTTTGATTTTACGGAAACTCCATCGCATCACGAGCCACAGGTAAACGGAAGTTCAAATATTCGAAAAGGCTGGTTGCTATGGAGTGACGTCATAAACCGGATAAGTTTCCATCATCGCCTTGACAGCCTTTTTCGATAATTGCTCGCAGTAATCTGAGTAGTTGCCTGAATTTGTACAATCTCTGTTCCTGCTGGGTACAATGAAGCCTTTTGTTTATTATGGGCTGGATCGGCCTATTGACATTTGGAGATTGGATTTCATATTAATATGCGCAAGCAAAAGCGGTAATGTTTAGTTTCCCGCCGTCGAGTGCAGTTATGGATCCCTTGAAACTTCGAAGGGTTGAATTGCTTCATTCTCCTCCAGATGAGTCAAGGGAATGGTTTATCTTAAATTTCAAGAAATGTGGCCTAAGAATCAGCAAGTTTTTTGAAGTAGCCTGTTGGTGGCACATTTTCCAAGCGTTTTGTACGGTCCAGCTTTAAAAAATGGAGGAAGCTTGGATGACCGATATGTTCAGAACAACAAAGTGGCCATCGCCTCTCTATTTGGAGTTGTTTCTACCATCTTCCGGCAGAAATTCGAAGAAGGAGAAGTGGTGAGATATCTTTGGTTGATCGATAAAATAAATTCTTGATCCTGGATCAAGAAAAGCTTGGCAGACGTTACTTAGCATTTTCAAGCTAAGACGAACCGGGGTAAGTCATAACGTTTATATTTCTATTAAGATTGGAAAAAGTGAGTTTGCTGTCTTATGTTTTGTTGTGAATGCTGGTTTCACGGTGTATCAGAACTCATCTCTGCTTGGCAGGAAAATCACATAATTGGCTGAGTTTGATTTTACGCTGAGCCTCTAAGTCTTGCTACTTTAGGAGAAATTTCGGGTTTGTTTCCTTGATAGGGTCTTGACAGTATTATAATTTATTTCATTTCTATTTTTCTACGATAAAAGATTTAAATCGCCAGAGGGATGCCATTGAGAAAACTGGAATAGTAGTTAATGGAAGATGCTTTAAAGTTAAATTTCCAGTTTATTTGTGTGTGCCAATCTTGACTCTTTATATTTTTTTTATCTTATTATTTTTTATTTTTGCAATGTTTTTATGTTACATGTCTAGCTACGTGATAGTAATTATTGAATCCATTTTATGCTGGGCAGTGTCAGAAAATATCTGGGAAAGTATAACATTTGAGATCTTTGGTGTAGCTATTTTAACTTCAACTTCTTGTTATCTTCTTGTCTTTTTTCATGACAGTTATACTCTTGATTACAAAACACTGATAATGCTGCTCAAGCAAAGAGCTGGTGATGCCAAAAAATATATCAATGAACTTTGCAATCAAGGATTGGACACAGAGTGCTGTGTATTCTGCAAAGTTATTAAGGTAGGTTATACCTGCAATGCTAAATGACATGCATCATAGTGGAATTATACAATAACACAAAACATATTCAGCCTACTGGTATTTGTTATGCAATTTATTTATAATCAATTAGTGAGAGCTTTCTTGGCTTTCTTGACTTTACAGAAAGGCAGACGAAAGGTGTCCATAAAAGTGAACATATTTTATCTGTGGTGAACAGTGATTATATATCTACCATTAGTAGTGAACATTATATGACTTTAGCTCAGTTAATTCATTATTGAGTGATACATGCAATTTATTTGTAGGAATGTGCCTCTCCTGATTTTCCTTTTAGGGAAGCCTTTGCTCAGTGTTTCCTAAAGAGCAAAGCAAATATTGGGGGGTAGGTACAACTCTGCATTTCTGCATTGACATGCATAAAAAGTTCCAGCTTGCAGTATGGTATTTCACTTTCTATTGGAATACATGTCTTTAAATCTCACTTGGGATACTTAGTTTGATGGACAGTTGGCATACTGCCGGCCGACAGTTGGCCGACAGTTGGCCGACAGACTTTTAGGGGAGCTGTTCTTCACTTTTACCCAGTTACCAGCAAAAATATGGTAAGCTTGGATTATAAAGGTGGAAACTTTATTCACTGTTTTTTTTTCTGTCTGTTTCAGATGGAAGGGGTTAAGAGATGACTTGCTCTTTCTCCTTGAAGAGGAGCCATGTGATGTTAATTTATGTGCTCTGCCTGCAGTGTATGACATTTTAATTTTTAAATTCTGTGCACCCATTGAAGTAAGGCATAGTCAACATTGTATCATTTAAAAATCTATTTTCTTGAAGTCTTATCCTGTAACAATATTATTTTGTTTAGTGTTGCCTGGTCACTTCTGAGATATACATTTATTTGTCATATTTCTAAGATTTATAAGGCATTCGGCGTAATGCCTGAGAGCTTCTGGGATATAGCAAACTTAGTTTTTCATTCACTGTTACTAGAGGGAAATTATGTCTTTCCTTTCTGGTTCACCCAGGCTGAAGTCCTTCATTCAGAGTAATGCCTGAGCAATTCTGGGATATATAACATACCTAGCTTTTCATTCATGGTCAATATAGGGAAGTGTTGTCTATCCTTTCTGGTTCACACAGGCTGAAGTCCAGGCATTCAGAGTAATACCAGAGCACTTCTGAGATTTATAACATACTTAGCTTTTCATTCATGGTCAATATTGGGAAGTGTTGTCTATCCTTTCTGGTTCACACAGGCTGAAGTCCAGGCATTCAGAGTAATACCAGAGCACTTCTGGGATTTATAACATACTTAGCTTTTCATTCATGGTCAATATTGGGAAGTGTTGTCTATCCTTTCTGGTTCACCCAGGCTGAAGTCCTCGCATTCAGTGTAATGCCTGAGCGCTTCTGGGATATATAACATACATAGCTTTTCATTCATGGTCAATATAGGGAAGTGTTGTCTATCCTTTCTGGTTCACCCAGGCTGAAGTCCTGGCATTCAGTGTAATGCCTGAGCACTTCTGGGATATATAACATACTTAGCTTTTCATTCATGGTCAATATAGGGAAGTGTTGTCTATCCTTTCTGGTTGACCCAGGGTGAAGTCCTGGCATTCCGTGTAATGCCTGAGCGCTTCTGGGATATACAACATACTGGCTCACCCAGGCTGAAGTCCTGGCATTCAGTGTAATGGCTGAGCGCTTCTGGGATATACAACATACTTAGCTTTTCATTCATGGTCAATATAGGGAAGTGTTGTCTATCCTTTCTGGTTCCCCCAGGCTGAAGTCCTGGCATTCAGAGTAATGCCTGAGCACTTCTGGGATATATAACATACTGAACTTTTTATTCATGATCAATATAGGGAAGTGTTGTCTATCCTTTCTGGTTTACCCAGGCTGAAGTCCTGGCATTCAGAAAAATGCCTGAGTGCTTCTGGGATATACAACATACTTAGCTTTTCATTCATGGTCAATATTGGGAAGTGTTGTGTATCCTTTCTGGTCCACCCAGGCTGAAGTCCTGGCATTCAGTGTAATGCCTGAGCGCTTCTGGGATATATAACTTACATAGCTCTTCATTCATGGTCAATATAGGGAAGTGTTGTCTATCCTTTCTGGTCCACCCAGGCTGAAGTCCTGGCATTCAGTGTAATGCCTGAGTGCTTCTGGGATATACAACATACATAGCTTTTCATTCATGGTCAATATAGGGAAGTGTTGTGTATCCTTTCTGGTCCACCCAGGCTGAAGTCCTGGCATTCAGTGCAATGCCTGAGCGCTTCTGGTATATATAACTTACATAGCTTTTCATTCATGGTCATTATAGGGAAGTGTTGTCTATCCTTTCTGGTTCACCCAGGTTGAAGTCCTGGCATTGACTGTAATGCCTGAGCACTTCTGGGATATATAACAAAGTTTCACATAGCTTTTCATTCATGGTCAATATAGGGAAGTGTTGTCTATCCTTTCTGGTTCACCCAGGCTGAAGTCCTGGCTTTCAGTGTAATACCTGAGCACTTCTGGGATATACAACATACTTAGCTTTTTATTCATGGTCAATATAGGGAAGTGTTGTCTATCCTTTCTGGTTCACCCAGGCTGAAGTCCTGGCATTCAGAGTAATGCCTGAGCGCTTCTGGGATATATAACATACTTAGCTTTTCATTCATTGTCAATATAGGGAAGTGTTGTCTAGCCTTTCTGGTCCACCCATATTGAAGTCCTGGCATTCAGTGTAATGTCTGAGCGCATCTGGGATATACAACATACTTAGCTTTTCATTCATTGTCAATAGAGGGAAGTGTTGTCTATCCTTTCTGGTCCACCCATATTGAAGTCCTGGCATTCAGTGTAATGTCTGAGCGCATCTGGGATATACAACATACTTAGCTTTTCATTCATGGTCAATATAGGGAAGTGTTTTGTATCCTTTCTGGTTCACCCAGGCTGAAGTCCTGGCATTCAGTGCAATGCCTGAGCGCTTCTGGGATATACAACATACTTTAAGTTTTTTCATTCATGGTCAATACGGGGAAGTGTTGTTTATCTTTTCTGGTTCACCCAGGCTGATTGGAAGTTCTGCTATTCACAGTAATCCCTTAGTGCTTCTGGGATTCCTAACATTCTTATTTTCTTTGACATTCACAGGTTAATCATGGGAAGTGTTGTCTATCGGCCTTACTGGTTCACCCAGGCTGAAGTCCTGGCATTCAGTTTAATGCCTGAGCGCCTCTGAGATATTTGACTTACTTAGCTTTTCATTGATGGTTAATATAGGGAAGTATTGTCTATCCTTTCTGGTTCACCCAGGCTGAAGTTCTGGCATTCAGAGTAATGCCTGAGGTTTTCTGGCATATATAATGTAAAGAAATTCTTGAGACGCAAACTTTTCTGTTATTTGAGCTCTTCACCTATATCTACAGCAGAGCGACAGGAATAAATAGTCGTTTGAGACAAAAATTTGAAAAACAGCTTCATTTACTGTTAAAAGTCGCCCTGCAAACCGCGACGGGAAGAGAACATCAAAACAAAAAATGCTGCCAAAAAAACTCAATAAATAACACAAGGCAAAACACTGCTGGTACATTTCTTTGCGAAGCTAGATCGTGAAATCTCTGATGCGACGTTTTTGTAGGGCGTAAACACACGACGACGATTGATTTCCTGACAAACTGGGTAATATGAGATAATATAAAGTATGAAACAACACGAAGTAACGCGCACAGCCTCAAGTGATCGATATACCGTATTTCCTTGAATAAGTGCCCACCCCTTGGCCATTCAAACTTGTAACTCTGAATAAGCGCGACACCGGAACCCTTTCTTTTTCAGCTTTCATAACATTTTAAACTTTTACTACCTTAGATGAATATGTTGGGAGAGATTCTTGCTTTAAGAGTTATATTACGCCGATGTATTATCTTTCCTTTTTATATGGCTGGCTTCGCAAGCGGTGCAAGATGCAGCGAATTCTGTGAGCTGATTGACTATTAACCCTTGCTTATTTTTCGTTTTCTGCGGTGGCCAGCGTTGCAGCCATTTTGTCTTTGTGTAACCTGCAGGCAAGCTCTCGCTTGGCTCATATCGCTTGGCTCAGGTTTGAGTTTTCCTGCTTGGTCAATAACGCATTACTGGATCTACCGCGCTCTATGTTAATTTCCAAACCACTCTAGCGCACAGCGCTTGACTCAGTATTTAAAGTTGGGTTTTTCGGAAAAAGTGAACGTCCCACCCCTCTCAAGAAGCTTTTAGAATATAAAAATTCAAGGACTTTCTAAGGATTGGTTAAATTCATTGGGGGACTTGCCCTGAAATTAACAGACTTGCAAGACAGTACGAACCCTGTTAAAGTTCAAGGGAGTTTAAACTTGTTCGTAACGTGTCATTAAACGAAAGTTGGTCTTTGTTTAAAAGCTTTGTCAGCTTGTTCAACATCTATCTTGATTTGAAAACAATTATTATTACCCCCGGTCTCTTTTTATTCACGATTTTAATCATCGTTGCGGGGGAGGTAGCGCAAAGAGATTTTCAACACCAGTGCGTTAATCACATCGTACCTATAATGTCTGTAATCTCTCGCAACTATCTAGAGGATTCCGGCACCAATATAGGTCATATGAAGGCCAGTGAAAAAGAATCTTATGTGTACTGCATGAATATCGTTTAAAAAAACTGGAACAGTGTGTAAACTATAAATGCGACGTAAAATATCAGTGAGAAAAAGCCGCCATGTATTGTGGACTCTGCGTTAAACAGCAAAAGAAATTATAGGTTGTAATACGCCGAGTTTATTCCCAATAACTGGTAACCGGATGCTCAAAAATTACAGCACCAAGCGTCAGCTGTCAAAGATTCCGAACACAGCGGAAAAAAAGTCGTCGGTTCTGGAATTTACTTTGTTTCCGATCCGAAAACAAAAATCTGGTAAAATTGATTAGAAAACAAAACACTCAGGCCGCCAGTTAAATGTCGTAGTAAATAAGCGTCGCAGCCTATGTCAGTATTAATGAAGTTAACTAAATCCGCAAGCATTGACTAAGAAATGTTTCTTCGACGTGACTGTAACTGCCGCAACACACTCCGGGCGAGCGCTTTGTCTTGTCGCTATTTTTAAGCGCCGGCCATGTACACTTTTTTCGGATACGGCTTCTTTAATTACCTTTTCACGCCATAGGATGATGACATGATTGTGTAAAAGTTGACGCCCCTATCAGATTAGGAGCGAAATACGATCAAAAATTTTACCCAAGCAAGCCACTGGTATCCAGCAGAGAATGCGGACTAAAAGTACGGATTCTCTGCTGAATACCTAGACTTTTTTTGGTTGCTAACGGCGTGAGGCTCGTTATGAAACGCTCTAAAGACCAAATTATCTTGGATTACTCCCCACCGACGCAAGACCATAGTCGCGGTTTGTAACTGTGGAGAAAACACGAAACCCTCTGTTATCTCCAAGGAGGAGAAACATCTCTCATCCGTTTTTGTTTCTAATAGTTTTACTTCTGTTTTCGTGCAGAGAACAACAAATACGAAGACACAGGCCACCAGTGTTGAACCTCTTTCAATTTCTTTCCCTCTCTCCCACAGAATTCAAATCCACCGCAACGTTACTCCATGTAAAAGATATTTCTGAGCAACTTCTCCATAACAACCGAAACAAAGAGGGGTAATGTTCAGATCATGTGAAACATACGGAAACAGGCTCTATGTGTTAGACCTAACCTCCATCTTTAGAGGGTCTCAAGGGGTTTAAATGTCAGCCGTCAAAGGCCTAAAATTGAACCGTCAAAAAGGATAAATATGCACCGTAAACTGTCAAAAAAGCAGTACAATATCAACTGTCATTAAAAGGTCTTCCGGATCTCGCTACCGTTTCCCATTTTCGCTGCTACCGCGCGAGATCTTAAAGTCTCAAAGGTTTAAAGAAGCTTTACACTGGTAATAATTCTCCATGCAGGTTTTTATATTCACTTATCTTATGGTCATGTGCATTGATTTTCGCCTTAACTGATAGTTTAAAAATATTTTAATATTTGTTTTCAATAGTTTATCTTTAGAAGTGGCTAACTTCTCTGATAAATTTTTGATTGTGGCCAAAGGCCACACCACGGCCGGAGCGTTATTCCCACCTTTCTCCCCTGAACTCACTACTGACAAGTTTACATCATGTCGAGCGTGTTAAAAACCTAAAAATCTTCGTGAGCTTCTATCGTGGAGTAGAAGAGAAAACTTTCGAGCGATTCAAGACAAGAATTTCTGTTGCGGAGAAGCATCATGGAGGTTAGAAAAATACTTCCACTGCGCTTGCAAATCTAACTTTCCTTTCATCCCCGTTAAGGTATGGTTTGAAACTAACTATCAAAGGTCTTGACAGTACGCCTTACTCAACTCTGTCATGAGAAGTCTAAAAAGACCTCAAAATAGCTAATAACTTAAACAAATTATGAAAAAGTTGATAGCAAATTAAACTCCATGAAGAAGTATCTTCCTGTTTACCGTCAGGCTTAAAACTCAACCGTCAGCATCAAATATCCTAAATTTTATCCTTCAGTCTTCAAAATGGAAAAAACAAACAAACAAACAAACCACACAACCCTCAGCCGTCATGTTTATATTGCCGCCATTTAAAAGCAGCTTCTCATCAAAATGATTTATTTAAGTAGTACCAAAGGTTCAAATCATGGCTGATACCTAAGCGTTTACCGATTTATAGGAGAGGGGGGGGGGGGGGAGGGAGGGTGTGGCATTTAACTAGAAGTCTGTTGCTAGGGAAATCTTGAAACCCACTTAACTTCGGTTCCTCGATCGACCCCAGTGGGCATCAAAGTTTGTCAACTTTGCTCGATCCATGCTTCCTTGATATTTTTTTGAAACATGACCGTACTTGGCACCGGTATATGGAAAATAAACAAAGCGTGTCAAGAGGAAATCATCTAGTCCGGATCAATTTAGGTTTTTGCTAAAAAACGTTATCATCGACAATCTGGAACATGCGTTTGATGAAAAGTGAAATATTAAAGTAAATGTCTACAAATGCACTTTTTCTTGTGCTGCCCACCACTTGTTTATTAGAAAAGTACTTCCATGCTCAAGATCATAGATAAATATCAATCTCTGTCCTCTCCACGAAAATTTGTCCTCGAAAGTCAATTTCCTCTGGGGAGATACGGATTTTTGAAATCCCGCGGGCGTCTACTCGTTTGTAGAATAGCAAGTATGAACTATGAACTAGATTGAGAATTCGTACCTTAAAAAAAAAAAAAAGAAAAACCCATCTGCGACCCACGACCTATGTTTACTCTTGCTGGCACTTGTAACCTTTTTATTAAAATTTTAACCAACCACGCAACTGTTTAGTCTCTCGTCTCTTTAACTTCAAAAGTGCGTTGGGTTTCCAACGAGCACATATCATAAACTAAATGGGTGGATAGTATGAATCCTCTGTCGGCTTTTTTAAGAAAAATGGTTCACTAGGTTATCTACACAGGTCAAAGTGACATACGATTCTACAAAATAAAGCAGCATTAAAAGAGTTGATGTTACAGCGAATGCATATTCTTTATTTTCAGCGACGTTAATTAGTGTTACAGCGACTGCACATTCTTTTTTTCCCCGGCATAGTTTCGCCTTTATTAAGACCACAAACTCAGCTACAAAAATACAATTTTTCTTTTCAAGGCCTTATCAGTAGCTCTAACTTTGAATCACGACCTACCGATGTGTGATTTGTTTAAGAACAGCTGCAAGAAAACTGAAGCAAAAGCATCAGTTCTCCTTGTAGTTACTTTCTTCTCATCTTTTGTTCAACACAAAGTAATCGATATTGAACCTCAAAAGTCCTGTGGGCGAATCTTCATCGCAGAGACTCAGGATTGGTTTTCCAGTGATACCAGATAACTCCCTGCCAGTCGGATTTGTTTTTGATGTACAAGCTATTGAGGTCTGAATCATGGCATTTCTCGTACCACCAGGCACCTTTACTATAGATGTCACAGTTATCGCTTGAGTGCGCGTCATTATCCCGATCTTTGTGGAAAATGCTAAGCCATCATGAACACTGAAAGAATCACCAGCCGTGTCTGAGAACCAAGTTTTAAATATTCATCATACAAACAGCCATACATTATTTTTCTCATTATATAAACACTTTAGGCCCTTACTGACAGGAGAATTCAAGAAATCGACAAACAACCTTAGATTGAAAACGATGAACGCTTTTGCTATTCATAAGAATCGCCCAGTAAGTAGTCCAGGTGTAGATAACAAAATACTAGGCAAATTTAAATAAGAAAAACTCAATTTTACCTGAATAGCTCCCCAAACTCAGCTGGTATTTCGCATTCTCACTCGCCACAAAAAATGAAAATGAACTGTACTCTGCAAACGCTGCTTTACCAAGTCTTCCAAGTCAACACAAACCGGTGTTTGCGGTCAGATAATGAATCTTGTCCAGGACGAGCCAAAGCTCGCCTTTCACCTTGGCGAGGCCTCTCCTGTAGTCATCCCAAGTGCGGAAGAAATGAATCTACAGCGGCGTTATATCTCTTCTGAAACACCGTCCACCCTCCGCCGGCTGTTTTATGATCACAGAAGACTTCAATTTCTCCCAAACCATCGGGATCGATTTTGTTCACACCACTGATCTTGACGCCAAATTTGAACGCTTCAGCGCAGTCCTTGTAAACTACAAAATCAACAATAATATCAATAAGTTCATAAGAGGGGTCACCTTCTAAAAGAAAACACCAAATCAATTATTTCATCTCTAGAGGAAAAAATCCGCAGATCTTTTTTTTTTAGCAATTTAAGGTCTAATTTCCCAGAAGCCTTTTCTGGCTTACCCCGCATCCGTTTAGTTACCTTTAATGTTGTACATGTGAGCAGTGTGAAATGTCAGCTTAGGTGTGTTTACAATTTTCTCGGAGTTCAGACAGGTGTTGAAGTAATAACTGATACTTCACAGTGGAGATTGAGGTATCGAAGCCTGCATGGCAATGCTTTTCTGCGAAGCGTTTGAGAATACTGTAGAACTTTCTAAGAGAAAAAAAAAACAATCAATCGTCGACTCCCAGTACTTCCACGATGACTGGATCAATTTGTTTTCGAGAAAATGATTTTCATTAAATGAAGTTTATTTATTATTGATAGCCGTTTGAATTATTTAGGTCGATATACAACAATCGGGCCTTTTAGTCTATTTTTTATAAATGGTTGGTCATAATAAGTTTTGTGAAGAAAAGAATACGAAGCAGAAGCTCTCGTGTGAATGCTTTGGGGTCATTACTGGCAACCGGGCATGGTCGACAGTGAACTTCTGACAGTCAACCATCCTGTGGTCACGTGAAATCTATGCAAAGTTTGGAGTCTAATATAGTTTATTTTGCATCATTCCTGGGGGAACATGGGAGATTTTATCGAGTTCTGTGTTAAATAACATAAATGACATTAATAAACGAAAACACCTAGTCTTAAAGGTCAGCATTGAAAATATTTTGGACATTTTATTCAACGCATCAGCCTGATATATTTGTCAGAGATGAAGTGTGATGTAATGTCGAAAGATATTTTTTCGACGGTGCATCGGCGTCCTTTCCGTGAGTTTGATAATATTTTCAATTCAAACAATGATCCTCTCTCCCAAAATTAGTTCTCTCTTATTTGAATTATTAACATCTGTTTGAGGGAAGCGCGCTGGAAAGAGTAATACCTTTGATACCTTGACGAATTCTCCCCATCAAATGTAAAAGGTTTACCCCAACCTTTACCGGTTCACGCCTGTATCTTTTAACTCGCTTCCTAGCGATAGATCGAAAGTTTTCCATCTCTGAGCGATAATTTTTTTTTTAATGAACATGCAAATTAACGGTTGCGAAACCGTAAAGAAATTTTATACACTTGGACATTCAAGCTGTGTTAACTCGTTTGCGACCGCACGAGAAACGCACATTCGCTATGGTACACCCTTCTTTATGTAACAAGTGTGAGAATTTTTAATGCTTATTCCCGCAAAAAAATTCATGTTACTTCATCCTACGTACAACTTTCCGTAGACCGTAAAACTTAGATAGCAAGTTTCTAATCCCTCCGGCGAAGAACTTAGACATCTCTGACGGTGCGCTGCAGATGTCTTACTCTAGAACAAGTTTGATAACTAGCCTTATATAAACTAGTTACTGTGAAAAGGCATGTCAATGGGAATAGTTCTCGTGAATATAGAAATCAAAAACGTGGTTCATGTTGGTAATGAAAATAGGCGGAATCATCTTGTCATTCATTTTCGAGTGAACTCTAGGTGCCATCTGATTAACTTTACAGGCTTTTAATACATGGTGTCTGTCCCCGTTCAAGTTTCGGCGAACCTCCAGCATAGCGGACCAACATTTTCGAAATTTGCTCGTAACAATGTACAAGAAGCGAACGTAATAATGAGGAAATATTTGACGAGGGAATTCTGCGTCAAATTGCACGCGAAAACCGATATCGCAAGAATCGCAAACCTGAGAAAAATTATTGTTTTTCACAAAAGCAATTTGCAATGCTGACACCGGTAAACGATTTTGGTCCATAATCGATTAAGGATAATGATAATTGCTTTAGTTCGTTCTGTGATTGATCCATGCAGTTTGTTTGGCTTTTCTTAGAGTTCTCATTGGCTCTTTTTTTCCTGTCGTCTTTTGGCCGTTGTAATTACTATGGTATTGGTTTTTACGGAAACTCCATCGAAAACGCTCTAAAACCAAATTATCATGGATTACTCCCCACCGACGCAAGACCATAGTCGCGGTTTATAACTGTGATGAAAACGCGAAACCCGCTGTTATCTCCAAGGAGGAGAAACATGTCTCATCTGCTCCAGCTTGTTTCTAATAGTTTTAATTTGGATATATCAACAAAGTTGAAATGGTGAATTGGCCACAGTAACGATTACAAAAGCTGACGTTTCGAGCATTAGCCCTTCGTCGGAGCGAATAGAGGAAATGTGGGTTGTGTGTGCTTTTAAAGGCAGAAAATGGAGCTACTGGTGGGAAGATGGCAACGAGAAAAACACGAATAAATTAGTGGAATGAAAAGCGTTAGTTGATCCCTGTGGGATTTACACTGCCGGTTTGAAAGATGATAGTTTTACTTCTGCTTTCGTGTAGAGAGCAACAAATACTAAGATACAGGCCATCAGTGTTGAACCTCTTTCCTTTTCCCCCCTCCCCCTGATAAATAATCTTTCTGTAGCAGACACAATTATTTGGAAATACGTTAATGACACCACTCTTGTCGAATCAGTATTGAAGAATGAGTCTAGCTACAAGTAATTACGTGGAAATGAACTTCTAAGACAGTCAGAAGTTGATGGTTTCCAATTCAATGAGTCTAAATGTAAAGAACTGAGAATATCACTCTCCAGACCAGGTAATCTGTTTGATCATATCATGACTATCAATGACAAGCAAATCGAAGTTGTTTCATCCGCAAGGTTGTTAGGAGTGATAGTCTCGGACAACCTCAGGTGGAACGCACATGTAGAATCTATATGCAAAAAGGCTACGAAGCGTCTGTACTTCCTAAAACAGCTAAAGCGCGCTAAAGTTCCATCCGAGGATATGCTACTTTTCTATACAACATGTATACGCCCTGTATTAGAATATGCGTGCCCAGTTTTTCATCATTCTTTCCTGCAATATCTGTCTAATGAAATGAAAAGATTGCAAAAACGCGCGTTGCGGATGATTCAACCTGACTTAACCTACGCTGAGGCTCTAGTAGCTCTTGACATTGCGTCACTGCACGAGAGGAGGGAGATCTCGTGTGACACTCTATTTGATCAGATTGTAAGGGACGAAAACCACAAGCTCCATGATCTGCTGCCTCCACGCAACGAGTCCACCCATCGCACCCGCAGCCAGAGATACTTCAAGCTACCGATTTGTAAGACAAACAGGTTCAAAAACACATTCATCATGGCGAACAGTTTTAATTATTAGTAGCTATCTTAATTATTTGTATTTTGGTTTTTGATACTTCTCTTATTGTATTTTATTGCAGATTACACTTTGCGGCTTTTATTGTAGTTATCTTAGAGTAAGAGATAATTCATTCCCATTGTAAAGTAAGTCATATTTCAGTCGGCCCGAGGGCTGCAATGATTTTACTTTCTAATAAAGCTATCTATCTATCTATCCCACAGAATTCAAATCCACCGCAATGTTGCTCTATGTAAAAGATAATTCTGAGCAACTTCTCCGCAACAACTGAAGCAAAGCGGGTAATTTTCAGATTATATGAAACATACGGAGATGTACGCTTTAGATATTTATGTCATAGATTTAACTTCCATCTTTACAGGGTCTCAAGGGGTTTAAACGTCAGCCGTCAAAGGGCCTAAAATTGAACCGACAAAAAGGATAAATATGCACCGTCAACCGTCAAAAAAGCAGCAAAATATCAACTGTAATAAAAGGTTTTTCGGATCTCGCTACTTTTTCCCATTTTCGTTGCTTAATGCGCGAGACCTTTAAGTCTCAAAGGTAAAGGATCTTTAAACTGGTAAACATTCTCTATGCAGGTTTTTGTATGCACTTATCTTCTGGTCATGTTCGCTGATTTTCGCCTTAACAGATAGTTTGAAGTATTTTAACATCTGCTTTAAATAGTTTATCTTAGAAATGGCTAACCTCTCAGATAACTTTTTGGTTCTGACCAAAGGCCACGCCCCGTAGCGTTATTCCCACTTTTCCCCAAGTCATCCCCGACAAGTTTACATGATGTCGAGCTTGTTAAATACGTTCGTCAGCTTCTATCATGAAATAGAAGAGAAAGCTTTCGAGCGCATTAAGAGTAGAATTTATGTTGGGGGAAAGAATCATGGATGTCTTAGGCAACACATCATTGATTTCTCAGGGATCAACGACTCGCCCACAATTTGGGGTCGGCTCATATGAGTTCAAGCTCTTCCGACTTCAAAAATGAGTCATCCTCCGTAGCGTTTCAAATGAGTTCAAGCTCTTCCGACTTCAAAAATGAGTCAGCCTCAGTAGCGTTTCAAATTTAGACATGGAGCCGTTAGCGTCCTGCAATATTTTTTGACTTTGTAGCATCTCGAAGTAGTCAGTCAAGCGGATCGCAGAGTGGGCGGCCAAGTGCAATACCAGTGGCGGGATCCAGACCTTGAGCTAAAGGTGGGGGGCAGTTTTGTATGTGTATGTACACCTTCCAGTTTTTCTTCTCTCTGAGTTTATTTCTTAACCAAAATAATAGGGGACCCCGTGCCCCCTGGACCCCCTCCTCTTAGATCCTGAATACTCACCCTGGCTCATAATACTCGGTGCCGCAGTCTATTATGCAGTTCTAGTGTGTCCATTATATTGAACTTTAGTCATCTGAGACTAAGAAATGGGAAGCTGTCATGCCATTGTGGATAGAGAGGTACAGACCAGTGAGACAGAGGGCTGTCGGAGCAGGGATCATAAGGCTAAAGCAGGCACATTCTCCCAGCTGTTTACGCACAGCTTAAACCTCTAGCAGTGCGTCGAAAGCTTCTTTTTCATGAGGACTATCAGGGAGATGATGAGTCTCTTAGTTCTACGGGCGCGAGATATTTTTCATCCGACTATATCGTTTGTAAGAAACACAAGTATACCAAAATTTAATTCCAATGCTGGACTTAAACCAACACAGGTTGACAAGTACGAAAGCGACTTGTAAATTTAATTCATGGAAAAAGAAGTTTAAGAGTTAGTTAAAAGAGTTATTCCGAGAAGCACTGAAGTTTTACGCCCATCTTAAATGTGAACTTTCCCTATGGTCTTTCATGGCGATTATGCGAACTTTGGAGTAAACTCAGTAAATGTTGATGGCTCAAAAAATATGAAACGAAATCAGGAAAAAAGCGATACAGAAACATTTTACAAAGGAAAAAGCAAAATTAGTTTGACTCTCTTATGCTTATTCAGTTTCTTCCATGGACATGATATTGTTAAGCCTCGCAAAGAACATTTCAGCGGCTCATTTTAAAAAGCTTATCACGCGCTGCTTCAAGAAATATCGAGTCTCTTCAACACCTCGGTGACTTTAATAAATGTTACAGAGACTGTAAATTCTTTTTTCCCCATTCTTTCGCCTTTATTAGGACCAGAAACGCAGCTACAAATATACTATTTTTCTTTTCAATGCTTTATTAGCAGCTCTAACTTTAACTTTAACTCTAACTTTAACCTACCGGCTTGCGATTTCTTAAAAGAACATGAGAAACAAAGCTAAAGCAAAAGAAACCGTCCTCGTAGTTTCTCTCTTTCTAGTTTCTTTCTTCTCATCTTTTGTTCGACACAAAGTAACTAATACTGAACCTCAGAAGTCCTTTGGGCGAATCTTCATCTCAGATCTCTTTAGAGACTCACGATTATTTTTCCAGTGAAACCAAGAAACTCCCCTCTCGTTGGATTTTCCTTTGAGGTATAAGCCATTGAGGTTTGAATAATGGCAATTCTTGTACCACCAGGCGCCTTTAGAAAAAGAGGCACAGTTAGCGCTTGAGCGGGCGTCATTATCCCGATCTTTGGTGGTAAATGCTGAGCCGTCATGATAACTGAGAGAGTCACCAGCCGTGCCTGAAAACCAAATTTTAAAAATTCGTACCTTGCATGATAAATTCAGATGCTTCGGCTTAACGCTTCCTTTAATAAATCATATACCATTTAAGATGAAATTCCTTAAACATCCAGTACGATGCTGGAAACTCGAAGCAAAGTTACTGAGTACTTCAATAGGAAACCTACTTTCCTGAAATCCCTTCTAAAAAGGGTTGAAACCCTGCTGCGCTTACTCGTGAGATATGGAGTTGAACACGAGAAAACAAAGTCTATGTCTATAGGCGACCATGTTCAAGTTCTATTTTACTTACCATATTAACACCATAGGCCCCTTCTGACCAGAGAATTCGAAAAACAATCCTTAACTGAGAATGACGAGCGCTTTGCGGTTCATACGAGCTGCCCAGTAAGTATTCCAGTTAGGAATTTAAAATAACGATATTGGCAAAATGTGTACAAGTGAAACTCAACTTTACCTGAATAGCTTTCTAAACCCAGCCAGTATTTGGCATACTCACTCGCCACAGAAAATGAACTGTACTCGGCAAACGCTGTGTTATTTCGAAAGTCTTCCAAATCAACACGAAGCTTGTTACTGCTGCTTGCAGTCAGACGATGAATCTTGTCCAGTCCGAGCCAAAACTCGCCTTTCACATTGCCGAAGCCCCTTTTGTAGTCATCCCAAGTGCGGAAGAAATCTTCAGTGCCATCAAATCTCTTCTGAAACACCGTCCATCTTCCGCCGGCTGTTTCATGATCACAGAAGACTTCAATTTCTCTTAAACCATCAGGATCGATTTTGTACACACCACTGATATTGTGGCCAGACTTGAACACTTCAGCGCAGTTCTTGTAATCTACAGAATCAATAATAATGTTAATAAATTCATAAGCTTCACCAAATCTGTTATATCATCTCTAAAGGACAGATTCTGCTAACGTTTTTTACAATGAAAGGTCTGATTGCTTAGAAGCCTTTACTGGCTTGCTCCGCACTAGTTTGGTTCCCTTTAATGTTACATATGTAAGCTGTTTAGGTTTAGGTATGTTTACAATTTTCTTGGCATTCAAACCGGTGTTGAAACGACTGAATTTACCAAATATAGCAAGGAAAATATCGTCGAAACTCGTAGTTTGAGAATTGGTATGTAATTATTACTTACGTCTCTGACGCCATTTTCCAAAATATCCCGGATGACACTTACCGCTCTTTGTTTGTCTTTTTTGCTCTTTGGAAACGTCGACACAGGTGGCCTGGGTCAGGTCAAGTAATGCTTGTTAGAAATTCTTCTTTAATTCTTTTAGGGTTAAATAAACACACAAACCCTTCGCCAATCTCTAATAATTCCATTGCATTTAAAGAGGTGCTCAGATCTAACTTGAAAATATCATTATCATAAAATATATATTGGTTTCGCGACAAACCTTGAAATGAATCGTTTTCACTAACTCCTTTATTTCCTTTATCTTTTCTCTTCTTTTTCTTCTTTTTCCTCTAAACGCAACAACCTACAGCACCTTCTTATATAGTTCCTTACAATCTTTTTAGAAGATTCTACAGATTTGCAACACGACTATTTTTAGTAACATTA